>NW_027466471.1:6787500-7000000 GCF_050575085.1 Anarhichas minor | reverse complement strand
CCCCTCAGAGGAAGATGCTTTAAATGCTGAACTTTAGAAAACGGTCAGAAGCTATATTCTTGTTTGCACTCGCACTTTAGTTTAAGACAGGACGAGCCGCTCCCGCCCACCGATGCACTTCTGTATGTGGAGGTCACAACAGATAGAAAGGCAGTAGTTTGTGTGTGTGCTGTCAAGTCCTCCCACCATGCAGACCTTTAACCACCAGCAGGGGTCTGAATGTGTGTGTGGTGTTACCGTGACCTGCTGCCGGGCAACACGGGGGCCACAACTGCCAGCGATGGCATAACCACTCCCTTACCACTCGACTACCCAGGAGGCCACGCTGCGGGCAGTCTGCATTTTGCTTGGTAAAACGACGAGAGTCTCCGAGGTTTTAGTGTAAGCAATCGACACGTCTGTCACTCTCTCCATTTGTCTCTCAGCATCTTCTTTTTTTTTTTTTTTTTGCCTCTCTTAACCTTTGTCCGGCTCGTTATTTTTTTGCTGGAAATTGTAGGAGAAAGCAGAGCGCGGTCAGAGGGCCAATGTGTAAAAACAAAGCAAGTAAAAGGCCACGATCGCACACTATTTACACGGAGAATCGGCAAACTGAGGGCAAGCCAGAGGCGAGGCAAATAGCTGGTACTTAGCGATGTCGAGGACTCAAGTGGGGCTTTGTAAAAACTGTTATTTTCTCAGGCAAGTGCATTTTAAAAGACTGCGTCGGAATTTGCATGTGGCTGCGGCCTATTGTTGTTTTCTTCATCGATTAATCTGCCAATTCATTTCTTGATTAATTGCTTTGTCTATTGGTCCATCGGGATGCTCTTTTTTCAATAATAGCTGGAGCTAACAAATGTTTTGCCATTTTCTGCTTTAAAAAATGCTCAAACTTTGAAAGCACGAGCTCGGCTGAGGAAGAGTACGGTCATTCACTTTCACCTCCTGCCACCTACCCGGGGGATTCTTCACATATCTCCACTGTGACAAAAAAAAAAAAAAGCCATGAAATAATGTGAAAAGCACACAAAAATCGAAGCTGCCTCTGAAAGATGACTATGTTTGAAAAATGAAACTCCCTGGATCAATAGATCCACTTTTCTCCAGCTGTGTCCATCTCAGACAAAAATCCATGAAAAACTTGCCCTATCCTTTTCACATATCTCAAAAACAGTAACTGCTGCCTACTTAGCACCAATGACTCCAATGCCTGAACAAAAACGCAGCATTTTATGCGTTTTTTAATGGAAATCAATTAATGGGCCATCTCCACGTATACGCCGCACGCACTTCTCTGCCTTGTCGAGCTATCTCGTCTCGTTGTCGTCGGCCTCGACGATGCCAGGGAGGACCGAGGTCTGCATGGGTGATCGCCAAAAGTGATTGATCGCCTCACTCGAACGCTCCACTCCCCCAACTGAAAATTACCTGTCATTTATTCAGCGGCTTAAGCCATCAGTTCCCCCTCGAAGAGCTGCGCCCGCTCTCTCTCGCCGCGATGTGGCCTCGGCGCACGTGTAATTGCACATGCGAGTGCGTGGGCAGGGGGGTTGAGTGTCGTCTTCCGGGGACCCCACAACATCGCACTTTCCGCCAGATGAAGAAGAGGTTTTGTTCTCGGCCCGTTTCCCTAAGGATCAATAACGCTTTGTTGCGTGTCACACAGAAATCAGGAGCCGCTGCAGAGGAAGCCAAAAGACATACTTTACGCCTTTAAATGCAAAGTCATTACGCCACATTGTGAAAACCCTCCCGACGGTTCTCTGGAGGCTTCGCATCCCTGAGTGCTCTGTTCCCGAGCAACGTATCAATAGTTCTTTGTTGCGTGTCGGACAGAAATCAGAAGCTACTGCGGAGGAAGCCGGAAAAGTCACATTTGACTCCTTTGAATGCAAAGCGGTAACTGTTATTACGCCACATCGTCAGAGCCCTCGAACGCCTCTCTGGAGCTTTCAAATCCCAGTATGTTCTTTTCCCAAGCACATATTCACTGAAGGGCTCATCCTCAATGTCAACTTACCATATTAGTTCTATGGCTCTGTGCTTTTTACGGTGGTGAGAGGCCTCAGGCGTGTGAGCGCTGTAGAGCGGTAAAAGTGCACGCCAGTTCTGTTGCTTTGACGGTCCCAGTTGTTAAAAAGAAAGAAAAAACACATCTCTGAAAGCAAAAAGTCCAGCAGGAGGAGCAGTACAGCGAGAGTTCGGCATTTAAAAGAAGTACAAACAGGTTGAAGTCGATAACGGTTTTGCAAAACAACCACAAAAGACACCGTTTCATAATAGAAACAAACAACTTTCTATTCTCCGCGCCCTCTTTCAGGGAAGCCAGGGAAAACGCATTATTGGAAATACTGCTTCTAAGCCCATTCACTCTGCCTATAGCAAGCCATCAATTCTCCACCTTGCCCTTCAGCTGGTGTTTATAAACAGCACCACACACACACACACAAGCATTAGTCTACACCCATCAACAGTAAAAGGTGGCACTTACATTTAAAGATGTTGACTTTGTGTTTTTTAGCGTATTACAGTGGACATTGATTTATTTAATTAAAGAAATCTAGATAATTATTGCTGTCATGATTATTTGTTTTTAATTTTTGACATCTTGTACACAACAAGATGACAATCTGTTGCAGAAATGAAAAATACCAACAAAAAAGAAAGACAGAAATCTGCAGCGTTTAGGACACGTAGTTAAACACCTGATGAAGGCCCAGCGTCGAGAAACACTGGGTTTAAAAAATAAACTCTTCCAGAGAGTCACTTATGATGCCCAGTTATTTTTCGCATTTGATTTACATCGTCGATTCCAATATCTGACCGTCTGCCTGAGAGCAAGTTTTGTTTTAGCAAGTTTATTAATGTTGCACCGACCGAGGGAATAGACTTATTTTGGCTTCAGCCTGCTTGGACTCTGCTGTAGTTACCAATCTGCTGGATTTAGTTTCGCCATCCAATTATCAGTAACAGCAAAATGATGTCGCCTCATCCTTATCCTTACCACGTTCACCTTTATTTCAGCACCTAAAACACTATGACACTGTTAATCACGACCATCATTTTTACTACATAACTTGAGTTGAGGACCCTGCAAACACGAGGGTCCGATCAGAAAACTGGAAATGTAGATGCCATAGTATCGCTGTTTCTATCAGAGTACGTCATCCGACATAAGTTCTCACAACAGGATGTAGTTTAGAGGACGTAACGGATCAGAACAGTGATCCGTGTGCTCTATGATACATGCGTGTACACTACGTACTTCAGTGAAGTTCGGCCTCCTCAAAGAGTCAGCGGTCTTCATGACCAGGGGGCTTGTTTGGTGGTCTCTCACTCTGAGCCCCCTGACCCGTCACCGTTCCCATGGTAACTGCGGCAGAACAATCTATCAGGGTGGGCCTGAAATTGACTTTTAACACTTTGAGCTTTACTTAGAGATCAGTTTTACGTCTCATGCTAATTATGAAAAATGGGACCTAAAGAGGCCAATCTGACCACGGACCTGGAACCGAATGTCGGGGCTGCGGTGATGGCGAACCCATCGATGCCTGGCATCACAGCTTTGGCTATTGGATTGTTCTGTTCAGCAGTCTATGGAGGGAGCCGCTGCCTCTTCTTCTTATCGAACAATTATACTGAAGGTATGGAGCGGGAGCTGGCAACAGCTGAGAGAATCACACGGCTAGTAAACAACTGCTTCAATTCTCTCTATCTCTCTCTCTCTATGTCTCTGAAAACATCGGTTCTCAGAACCTTTGAGTTTCTCTGAGATGACATTGATCTTGTTGGCGGATCTTTGATGTTAATCCTCGCTAAATAAGCCATTCAGCAAATATGACGAAGCTCCCAGTGGTGTGTGTGTGTGTGTGTGTGTGTGTGTGTGTGTGTGTGTGAGAGAGAGAGAATTTGTAAGGAGAAAATATGCAACTGTGAAAAGAATAAGAAGCCCTGGGCCCTTGTCTACGACAATCCTAATCTTTAATCTCAACACGGCCTTGCTGTGGGTTCTCTAGGGACAGTTTGATCAAGACAACCTCATATCACTTTATCCTCTTCAATTTCTAATGTCCCACCTCTGCTCTCATGAACAACCAGCAAGTTACTCTTAGTCACCAGATTAAGGAAGCTTGGTTTCTCTATTGAACAAAATATTAAGGAAATTACAGCAGAAACTAGAGCGGAGGTTCCTTCAATTCATGTAAAAAACACAGTCGCTCCAGTGCCGAGGTGACGCCGTTAACTCCCTGAAGAAAATCACCTCGTCAAGAAGAAGCACTGTAAGCTGTACGGCAATTGTGAGTGAAAGCTAATTTCCATAATTTGCATTCTGACAATAATGAGAGCAATCTTTGAGCGGACGATGTGTGTCGGAGTGGGCTTTTATTGATTCCAGAGATCCGTCTCTCAACCGCCCCCCGTTTCAATTGGCAGGTTTTATCGAAACACAATCGAGCACATTGTTGAGCAGGATCATTAGTTCTGAACATCCCGCACGCCTTTCCACTTCTCTCGTGAGCTCTCAGCTGGTCTCCCTTTTTTTCAAAAACCTGCCTTCCTGCGATGTCCACACCCGCACTGCCCTGAACTGGCCTCTTGTCACACTTTCTGCAAGCCATGCCCTCCAAAAAAAGCCGAAGAAAATAAAAAAACATAGATCCTGGACACAGGTGCAACTTGGTCTGCTAAATTCTTAGTCACAAAGGAAATCTTCCAGTTATCGAGTGTGTCTGCCGTGTAGAGAGAAGGTCACTCCTTCGCATTTAACGGTTTTCATCACCGGTTATTAGCATTAAATCGATTCATTAGAGATTTCTTTTAAATCTTGGTTCAATCCATTTGACTAAAAGAATTTGCAAAGAAGAAAATCATTACAGCGGAACGTAGCTCAGTTTCTAAGACTCTCCATAGTAGAGTACCTCAGGCTTCTTTGTATCTTTGTATCTTTGTATCCACAGTCCTCATGCAGCAAACCTCCATACATCATTCCCTCCACCTTATCAGTGTCATGGTAGGCCAGAAAGGCCCGGGGCTGGCCTGAGGGCAGCGGCCTCCTCTGCCCTCATGGCCTCTGGGCATGCAGCCTCTGCCTGCTAGGGCTTCATGATTAGAGCCAGAGGTGTTTTGTGGAGGACGGATGACATCCTAAACACTCTGGAGGTGCACACGCATCCACAGACGCGAGAGCATCCCGGGCGTTCTGTGGCGCAGATGACGGGCCAGACGGGTGACAGCGCCCACGGCGGGGAAATTAGAAGGCTGTTACATGTAAGCGCTCTGTGCAGAGCTCATTCACACGGCATTATTCATGCTGATGGTACGAGTAGTGACAGGGTCAGATATCTGCTGTCAGAGAGACGGAGGTATGATCCAAATGAAGAGCGAGGAGGAGAGCGAAGAGGCTTTTCCCCATACATTTTATAAGTGAGGCAGCCTCTAACAAAGTGTCTTCCACAGAAACCTGAATGTAAAGAAACGCTGATGTCCTGTGGCAATTTATTCTTGTCGAGTTCTGACTGGAAACAGACTTTTTTTTTTTATGTGCGTTTTAGGGAATCACACAGATTTGACACACGATAAATGACACAAAACTAATACTTTATCATTACTATGGCACATTCTGCCATCACATCTCAGCCATTGATGGAGGTCCAGCTGGTGGTCGATACTTTTAAGTAGCTTAAAGTTGATGCAGACTAAAACAAGAGGTAATTTGGAGAGTATCACACTAACATCAGCCTGGTGTCAGACATGCCTTCAGGATTTCTCATTCGTTGTTACTTTTCCCAACGTGTAAAGACTCAGAGTGGACTTTTGTGCCAAATTTAAAGAAATTCCTTCCAGGCGTGGATATCACGTTGGACCCGATGGAACAAATGGACGGACGGACGGTCCAACAAACAGACTGACAACCCAAAAACACAATGTCCCCGGCCAATGCTCGGGCGGAGTCATTGAAGTAAAAAAAGACGTAAAATGTGTGATGTAGCGCCACTGCTTGTTGTCTTTGACGCTTAATAAATCAAACATTGTACACAAAAGGTGAGGTGGTCTGTATTTCAGGCGAGTCGGGATGCCTCCACTTTAAAAATGCTGCAGGATTCCCTGAAATCACCGGCCAGGTGAAGACGGCAGTCCTCGTATGTCAATTTGTTATTCTTGCATTCATTTCTAGGGACAAGGCAGCAGTGACTCTTAATGTGTTCCCTCTGGAAGCTGCATGGCTTAGCGCCCCCTTTATTTTCCACATAATAAGCTGTAGACAAGAAGACCATTATCTTTCCCATTACTGTTCAACTTGGCGTTAATGTCCACCAGTTTAAAGGGGACACGACGCATTAACATGGCTAAAAGCTACAGGAGTTCACTGTGCTTTTGCCCGCATGTACATGTGAGACAGTGTGACACAGTGTGACACAGTGTGAGACACAGAGAGAGAGAGAGAGAGAGAGAGAGAGAGAGAGAGAGAGAGAGAGAGAGAGAGAGAGAGAGAGAGAGAGAGAGAGAGAACAGTGCTAATTAGTTCAACACTATCACAGATGGCTAAGGGGTCACTGTTAAACCTTTATTCACTGCCATATTCCCCACGTCAATGCTAATTCTACAGGAGCTAGGTCATACGCAGCATGGCTCGCATAATAAACGGGCCTCGCATAATAAACTGAGCCCTACCTGTGGGGAAAATGGAAAACTGACCTTTTGTGTTGCCCAATTTACGTTGCCCAATCATCAAGTCCACAGGCTTTCTGAAAGGGTTGTTAAGAGAACCATCGTTCCCCTGGGTGCCACGTCGGTGCAATGGGAGAGAACGATAGCGTGGAAGCACAAGAGAGCACGAGGGAAGGAAATTTAAATGAAAAAAATAGAGAAAGAAAAGCAACGAGAGGGACAGTGAGGGCAAAGTGAAGCTAGATTGGAGCCGTGGACTTGGCTGGACAGCAACCCGTCACGTGAAAAAGACTCGCACACAGTCAAAGTGAAACATGCACACTTCTATAGGCACAGACACTTGTGTGGATACTTCATTACAAACAAGAGAGCTCAGCCCTATCTCCATG
The DNA here is from genome assembly GCF_050575085.1 of Anarhichas minor. NCBI lineage: Eukaryota > Metazoa > Chordata > Actinopteri > Perciformes > Anarhichadidae > Anarhichas > Anarhichas minor. The sequence continues at coordinate 6,992,960 of NW_027466471.1, read as the reverse complement.
TATGAGAGATGAGAGCCAGGACACATCTAGTATAGGTTAGTCCATCTCACCCAGAAGTATGAGCAACTACACCGCTGACGCTCTAACACACATATTCAGTGAGTCACTGCACCAACTGTTTTTGGCATGCGAGCGTTTGAGATGAGAAATCCTATGCCGGCCTCGATCTCCTGAAACCAAAACCGGGTCCGTGGAGAACAGCATGGAAATACGAGTGTGGCTCCACAGGGGGTTTCTACCTCAGCAAGGAATCTCTGTCTGTCTCTGTGCGAGTCCTCCGCATATCTTGAAAAATGTTAATACGATCCACTTCACACCAAGGACGTGCACTGTAGAAGTTGGTGCATTTTGGACACTTTTAATATTAATAAAACCTAAAAAAACAAACATGCAATGGCATTCTGTGCAGCAGCGGGGGCGGGGCTTCAGGACTCTGCGGGTTGAGTCGAGCATGTCACGAAAGACAGTCCCCCCCCCCCCCCCCCCTACCCCCCCACACACACACACTGCTAGCTCTGTTTGCACGTCTGCCGTAGCTTTGACGGTTCGCACCGCCGGCTCAGACGTCGCCATGTTGAGAGGCAATAGAAGCGCTCTTGTGTAGAGCACCTTTACAGAACATATAATTCCAAGTTATGAGAGAATATCAATACCACTTTCATGTCTGCATCCTAAATATGAAGCCACTGCCAGCAGCCGGTTAGCTTAGCTTAAACGGCTAGCCTGGCTGTGAAAAAGTGTATCAATCTTCTAATCTAACTAAAGAAAATATCAATTCATTCCTTTAATAATAGAGACAGTGTAGCTGGAAGGTCTTTGATTAATAGTGTCGATATTAATTCCATTCAAGTGATCAGACTTTAAACAACGCACACTTTGCCTGCCATGAAACTCCCCTTGAGGTTGCAGAAAGAGTCCTAAATACAATAATAATGCTTTTACTTGTTTCCCTATTTCTATCAATTTAAAGATATTTATAGACACTTGATCAGGAACAGAAAAATAAGACCTGAACAGTGGTAGTATAACCCTGAAAACAAACAAACAAATCTATAACATACGCTTTTTATAAAGACATTCTCTTTTCCTGCAGCGACCACAGCGCAGGCTGGTGGCAAAACTCAGTCAGGAGCAGCTTATTCACAGACAGTATGACATGACATCATGTTGAAAGGACAACAATGCAGCTCCAGAGCTTGAACTGGTGTGTGTGTGTGTGTGTGTGTGTGTGTGTGTAAGAGAGAGAGTATTAAATATACACAAGGGCAAACGTACAGAGTAACACCTTTTTTTTTGTTCAGCCTACTTCCCAGGCTTACCCCTGTTAGGGACCTCTAATGATAAAAGAAAGCAGAGGGGAGGATAAAAGAGTGGCACATTTACAGGCGGCATTAGAGGGATGCATAAAAATCTGATATTATGGGACAGCCTGCTGCAGAGTCAGCTCAGCGGGGCGTTGACACAGAGATGTGCTATCTTAGGCAATCTTTGTGATATGGTAGCAGGAAAGGAGGCGCAGAGAGTCCTTGGCGCATTAGCAGCACACTCAAAGACATACAGTATCTCTCACTCACACACACACACACACGCACACACACAGTATCTCTCACTCACACACACACACACACGCACACACACAGTATCTCTCACTCACACTCACACACACACGCACACACACAGTATCTCTCACTCACACTCACACACACACACACACACATCATCACCATGCGCTGTATATTGTTGCAGCAGTTCCAATTAAAAGCACCTCTGCTGTTTCTTTTGAGAATATCGATCATTAGAGCTAAAATAATTAGTTGTCAAATAGTCATTGTCATTTTTCATAATCAATGCAAGTCTTTCTCAAATGTGTAGACTTTCCCCACTGTTTTATATGATTGTAAATCTAATAACAACAAAAATCAATTATAATTTTTTTTACAAGCCAAAAAATGATTAGAGAAACTAATCCTCAGTCTAATCGATGTTGATTGAAGTTGCAGCTTCAATCAAAAAGCCAACAGGCGCAACACTGCAGACGTAGTGACCATCGACAATTACAACCACTTCCAGGCAAATCAGAAGACAGCGGGGTGGCAGGAAGGGAGGGGGGGGAGGGAGGGAGGGAGGGAGGGAGGGGAAAAATGAGGAGCGAGAAAAACCAAGAGAGACACAAGAAGAGAGTGAAGCATTCGAGGCCAGAAAGAAGAGAATAGCACGAGGCCAGAGATACAGTAGAGAGCTGCGGATGTATTATTAACAAGTATTCCCTGCTCATTGTGGTATCAACATGTTCACACACACACAAACACACCAAAGAGGCAGTGTTTGGGGGTTCAGCAGGCCTGGATTAAAAGAAGGTTATGATTAATTCAGTGGGGTGAAGACTTTGATACCCCCCACCACTCTGCTGCTCGTTTTGCTGTGAACATCCTCAAACAGTCCACACACACACACACACACACACACACACACACACACACACACACACACACACACACACACACGATAAAGCCAGAGCTCGTCTTTTGCGCGGGCAGAAAGCTTAATGCAGAAAAAAAAAACACGCACGGACCGAAGACGAGTTGTGAAACATCAAACGGTCACAAGCATGTGGTCTGCTTCTCCCGTCTCCCTCATCAACTGTTGGGTTTCTTTCTGAGGCAATCCCTCTGTGAGCCAAAGAGCAACGGGCATGCTGGGTATTACCCTAGGAGGGGGAGGGGGGGGGGGGGGGACAAGCGTCCAGGGACCGAACAAATGAATCGGGGCACCCAGTGATGAGCCGCAGACAGCCTCCTCCTCCTCCAGCGGCCACCGATTCACAATCCCACACTTGTCCACCGCCGTTACAGCCGCCGCAGACCACGAACATCCCGAGGCCGGGCGCTGCACTCGCTGGGAGCCTTCACTTTAGATTAGCGTTTCCTCTGAATCAACATATTACTCGTGTTGATCTGTTGAATCCGCCACTATGAAACATTCAAAACATCACAGCCATTGTCTGACATTTACAAATGTATTGATATGCTGAAGAGCAGGTTTATTACACGGCCAGACCAATGCTGGCGTCTCATGGCCAACGATATTGACATTTGTTTAGAGATCTATATGATATAAGCCGCCTTTATGATACATAATAAACTATTTATTTATTTATCTATTTATTTAAAACCGCATTTCGATAAGGACCCTTACAATGTGATTATTAAAGAATTGTGAGCGAGACGTCTGCGGAGCAGGAGAGATTTGACAGTTGAATAAACTACATTGGCCCGGCTGCTTTATGTCGGGATCTGCTCTATAATAAGAAGAGCTGCTGTTGCTTTCCTTTATTGGAAGCAGGTGATTCATGACATACTAGGGGGTCGATAAAGATTGCCTTTCATTCCGTCTTTCTTTGTATTTTGATCAAATCTTTGTGTTGTAAAAACCAGTATCTTAAAATCACATCAGTGCTCGTTGATGTGATCGGGCTGCAAATTTGACAAATGGACGAGCAGCACTTCATTTGTCGAGTGTGCCCGGACAGAGGAAAGCAAAATGGGGGAATGGGGGGAACACGTGGGGTTCCATTTTCTTTCTATCATTATCAAGGTGCGCCAATATGAGTCTTATGTTGAGTGGGGTTGACGCTTCAATCTTTCGAAGTTGTAAAGTAGTTGTTCTAACATTAAGAAGAACCCAAAGAGAGGAGACAGAGATGTCTTGTTTTCTGTCTCGTCTCTTGGTTTTGAGGCAGATAATATTGCATCCTAGTCCGCCAACAGCCAGAATAAGATATTAGTTTGTTTCAGTACAAAATGTATGAGTTACTTTAAGGTGCAATGTGTAAGATATGGACAGAATTTTAGTTTAAAAAGTGGAGTTCGGAGCGTCTGGCTTGGTTTTAAGCCTCGGTTAAACTTTCTGCAAAGACGGCCGCATGGACATGAGCTGACAAGGCAACGTTTTATACTCCATTAGCATCCGCATAGTGAGAAAATGTTGGGCGTGCACACACACGCACACACACACACACACACACACACACACACACACACACACACACACACACACACACACACACACACACACACACACACACACACACACACACACACACACACACACACACACACACACACACACACACACACACACACACACACACACACACACACACACACACACGCGAAAACCTGCAACATGAAACCCCAGGAAGGGCCGTGTCTGGTGGTGTGACGTCACTTTGGCCGTGCAGACACTCGGATGGGGCGAGCATGAAACAAGATTAACATAGACCTTTAATAAGAGGTGCAGTAGACTTTAACTGATAGTGTCACGATAAGAATGAGTGTGTTCAGAGAAGGGGCCAACAACAGGAAGAGCAAAAAATATATATGTATAGAATAAATAATCAAGAGGAGAAAGAATGTAGAAATGAGGCAAAAAGGCTTTTTAAAAGGTCCCATCAGTACAAAGAAGGGGAACAGATTCCTGCAGTGGGTTCTCACCCTGAGGGGGAGCCTGGGAAGCCCAATGAAGCGCGACACTGATACAGATGTTTACATTCAGCCGTCAACCAATGTGCCCAGCGAGACACTGACGTCTGGCAGTGTCCTGAGGAGTGTTGTTACAACAAGGGATGAAATCTTTGACCCGCGACATCAAACACCAGACTCCTCACTAATGAGAATAGTGAGGAGGACGTCACCGTGGCTTATCTGGACTCCGTTCTCTCTCATGGTTGCTTTGGGAGAAAGCCAACTCACATGTGAGAAATGTGGAATGTCTTTTTGAACATTGTTGAGAGAGACTGGGACGTACTGCGAGCGAGGACAAAACATTCAATCTCAAGTTTTATCGACCTGAAAAAGAAACGAGTGTACAAACCACCTGCTGTGGGTTTTTTTTGCGATCAATTTACATTAAAGCGACATCGTCACAGCCTTGCTTAAAAAAACAGATGCTATATTTGTCCTACAACCTTAATTTCACACCCTGTTTCCTCCTTATTAGGGGCCCTTCTGGGGCTCCTAACCTCCAAATCACCATGGTAACAGGACAGACAGTGACACAGCCTCGGTCCCTCACCAGGTGTCGGGCTGATCAGAGGGATGAAAAAAAAAAAAAAGAGAGAAAGAGGAAAAAGGAGGGAAATGAGAGGAGAGAGTGAGGTGAAAATATGAATTATCAATGTGTCGTGAGCAAATGGAAAATGATTATTTCATGGTGATTGTCTGATGTCTGATTCTGAATTGTAATAATGAATTATTAATTCTCCCGATGGGATGAATATTTGATGAATGAAACAGAAAGCGTGGTTGTGATTTGGGCGAGGGAATATGGAGGTCGCAGGTCACCGAGAGTCGGAAAGCGAGGACGCAACAATCTGCACGCGCACCAGAATTCCATCTGAATAACAGGCGATTCAAATATTAATACAAAACTAATAACGTGCGGACACCAGCAATCAATCTGGAGAGAATTAAGTTAAAAGCGACTTTGTTCAGACTGCCGAACACAGGAGTCAGTGGAGCGGAGACACTCCCGGAGTTTAGCCGACCGAATGAATAACCTTGAAAAGCAGCCCGGGCCACATCGCTGGGGTTTTTACTGCTAATTACAGACATCGCTGAGAGCAAAGCAGAACTCAAAATGCCTTTCGTGACACACACACACACACACACACACACACACACACACACACACACACACACACACACACACACACACACACACACACACACACACACACACACACACACACACACACACACACACACACACACACACACACACACACACACAGTGCCTCACACAGTAACCCCTCATGTGCTTTCCACCGAAAAAGAGCATTCTCGACACCCTGTTCTCCAATAATGGATGTTCAATTTTCTTTTACAAATGAGAAAGGGAGGGTTTCATACAGATTAAAAGCCTTTTAGTGTTACTTCTGCTCAAGTTGCTTCAACAATCGCATCTCTGCTGAGAAGATTGTCAGGTAACAGTCCGTGATACACGGGGAAGAAAAAGTGTCGGAGGGGTTTGACGTCGCACCAACGAGTCAATTCTTCACTCGTGTTTTTATCCGTCTTTATTGCCGTTTGAGCAAATTGGAGTTTGCTATATTGTTATAGAGAACAGAGAGAGAAACACGGGAAGATAAAGCAAAGATAAAGACAGATGAGAGGAAGAGGAAAGACAAAACAACAGCTAGAAAGGCAGAGACATAGAGAGGAAATACAAAAACCAGATGGAAGACAAATGGAGCAAAGAGAGGTCGCCGGACTAGTGACCTGGGAAATATGCCGGCCATGCCGGGGCCGACCCGCGGATTAAACGTGACAAAAGCAACCCTGAGACCAGGATCACGGTGCAGAGCGGGAACAGTGAATATTAACGGCATGTTAAAGGGAGCCCTTGGTTTTGTCCGTTAATTCCTTTTAGGTTATTACATGTTATTAACAGAAACACTTCACCACCAGACACTGTGGCTTTCATTTACTCCAACTGCATTTAAGAGGAGGGAATTTATAAAATCCTAAATATAAAGTGTAACAAATATGACTTAAGTAGTTCCAAGAGGACAGACATTAGTTTTGAATTATTATTAATAAACACATAAACTATACTGGATTGAAAAAAAAACACCTCACTAAATCCTCACTATTCCATATCTTCCTAAACGTTTATTCTTAGACTAGAAGATCCCTGTCATGCACCACAAAACACTTATTATTATCAGCACCCTTCGTGAGCTAAAAGTGACACATTTCTCACTTTAAAGCGTTAATTGTGAAACTCGTTACAATTAAGTTCAAACCCGTGTTATTGTCTGGCGTCGGAGACGCAGCATTCATTTGCCTTTTGTGTGTTCTACATAATCTCTCCAGCTAAAGACAATACCATCTTTATCGAGCCAGGGCTTTGGGTCGTAGAGGTTCGCTATTTTTACACCGCAGCAATAAGTTTCTCCTCGTCCGCACGTGAGAGCTACCAAACCACAGAGGAAGACGTGCTGTTAGGTGAGAAGAGAGGGAGTCAACCTACAGTCGACGGGACGTGCTAATCAGGGAAGAGTCTGAAAAAACACACCTTTTCTCTCTTTTTTTTCTCTCTTTTTTTGAGCAATGACCGCCAGAAAATAGGCCAGTGGTATTAGTAATATTTGTTGGTTTTTATAGAGACATTAACAGGAGGGATTGTTGTGATGTGTTTTTTATTCTTTAACTTGAGCACGTAGATCAATTTAAACTAATTGTAAAAATAAAGATTTTTCCCATTTCACCTTGTAGAACATATAGGTAAAATGTAGGACATGATTGAGGTCCCTCCAGCTACAGGTTACCCAAAAAGTAAAATATATATATATATATATATATATATATATATATATATATAAGGATTTCATGAGGGAGCCTTGGCACTCTGGGAAACGGACCATGGTTGAAATTATCCTTAATCCCATGTTGCTCTGTGGCTGGAGCTACAAGTTGTCCAGCAGAATGTTACACACTAAACTGACCAGAGGACATTTATTGAGCGTGATGCATCATGTGTGCACATTTTAACATTGCATATTGTAATATCCTGGTAGTTTTTAAACTGGATAAAAGAGAGGAGAGACAACAAGGAAGAAAGAAAAAAACAAAACAAGGGAGGAACAGAGAGCGGAAGTAAAAAAGGACACAGGAGAGACAGAAAGAAAGCTTTTCTCAAGAAACGGAAAGCAAAACCAGGAGAAATTACCGTGTAAGAGTAATCAGTGGCTAAAAGCTTCCCCCCGCTGGCTCAAAGTGCTTCTGGGAAAAGGGCGAGTAGAAGGAATAAAGGGATGGGGAAAATTAGTGGAGCAACACCGAGCCCGTGTGACAGCCAAGGCTGAGAAAGCGCAGCGATGCTGATGAGGAAAAGAGCGGCAAGACGAGGAGAGAGCGGGGAGAAATGAGTGAGTGATTGAACAGAGTGAGAGGGTGAGAGTGAGAGGGAGGGGGGAAATGAGCTCCAAGAACTCCAAGGGGGCTTTCTGTCCATTTCTGCATCATTCTGTCCTATTAGTACTGCTCTTCCGGCTGTCCAAACACCACTGAAGCCTAATAAAGCCTGAACTCGGTCACTTACACACACACGAACAAACACACACACACACACACACACACACACACACACACACACACACACACACACACACATAAACAAACACACAGAGTGATGCCCCGAGATGGCTGAAAGGAGGGTATTTCCACAGGGCTTTTAAAAATGACCTCCAAACACTGTGGCCTCACTCTGCCAAGAGCCCGGAAACTTTAATGGAGACCATTTGGGGGGGTTTTCGGTGATTTGGCGAACGGCCTATTTGTCGCCAGCTCCCTCCATTTTCCACCCATTTTGAGGCGAATGGGCAAATAGAACTTGAAACAGCCTGGAAAGGCCTTTTTGGTTACACGTGCGTATGTGTGTGTGTGTGTGTGTGTTGCGGGAGGTGGGCTGCTGTGTAGGTGCAGTCTAGTGTCCAGGCTATTTTAGCATAAAGATGGGAATGCGGCTGAGTGTGTACTTCTGCTGGGATGCAGGTCGCTAAAAGACCACTTTATAAATAAAAGAAGATCAAATATAGAGGCTGTTGTTGAATCTTGCTGAAGCGTGAGAAACAATCGTGCTTTATCGCTGAAAATATGAAAACGCAACAAGAAACTGATTGGAGGCAAGATTGAAAATGTAAACGACAAAAGGCAGCAAAGAAGATAAATAGAAACTCGGAGGAATCACGTGTAAAAAGACTTCTCAGTAGCACCTCATCACCTTTCTAGTAAGGCTTCTGTATTAACATTGAGACGGCTGTATACATTCACCAAAGGGTGACATTAAACTTTAACGTGGCAACAGAGTGCAGCCTTTCCCTCAAAACTTTATTTCATATCACTCTCAACTTCCAATGCTGGGGCAGGAGGATGACTGATGGCGGAGGAGGAAGAGAAGCAGGAAAGGAACAAAGTGAAAACAGAAGACCGAAGGAGGAGAGAGGGGAGTTATGGATGGGCGTAGAAAGAGAAAAATCCAAAAGGTGAGTCGGGATACCGTGCTGCATTCCTGAAAGCATGCACCAAAACAAACCAGAACAAAGACTAATGAGCAAACAGATAGACGCCATTTAAGTCCCTGCTTCTGGAGGGTGCCTCCATGGATTCAGAGAAGTCTTTTCTTCTTCTTTTCAACATCAACCAAATTACAGACATGAAGAGGAAGTGAAATGGAGCCGAGATTAAAAGCGTGAGACCAGACGCTGTGTTATTCCCTTTATTCCCCGTGCAAAACTCCATCCCCAAATCAATTACTCCGAGGGGGACGGAGAAGAGTTTGAAAAGCGGAGGAAGGAGGAGGAGAGGGACACACATGGCCACCGCTTTAAGCATGGTATTAGAGGACAGCTGGTAAAGTCTCGCTGTTTATGTGTTTGGGCAACACATTCCAAATACTGGCCACCAATTAACATTAAAATGAAGACATTGACGATTCGAATCCAACAATGGCAGAAGTTCTTGTCCGTGGCTTGCATCCTTGACCTTTATCAGCCAATCAACAAAGACTGACAACATTTCATCCTTCATGAAGGTGAGGTCAGTGTTCGTTGTTGTTTACTAGAATGAGGCCCGATTGTGATGTGAAGTGTAGCTGAGCTGCAGGTTGAGGCTGAATCTGAGTGCTGCTGTTTGTCGAACAAAACTAATATTTCAAGAACCACCAATTCCAATCACACAAATAGAAATACAATGTGTAATGTTTGTGGACACATGCCTCAAAGAAACAGGAGGCAGCATTTCACCTCTACTCCAAAACAAATCTGTACTGAACACTTTCATTTAGCCGGTCTGTCACTGTGTGTGTGTGTGTGTGTGTGTGTGTGTGTGTGTGTGTGTGTGTGTGTGTGTGTGTGTGCGTGCGTGTGCGTAACTGCGCCCATGTGCTCCTCCTCGAGCGACATCGCGGCGCTAAAACGTAGCAGTAATTCAAAATCAAGCGAGCTATCGATTGGTTTCTGAGTCAAGAAAAATGCTGCGGTGCCCGTTTACCGCTCCACCACCTGTCTCCCCCGTACACGGTGAGATGCCTCATCCAATCCAATGCGTATGGGACCTGACCCAAAGAAAGGTCACAATTAAGGGTATTATTACGTACCAACAATCACGGTGAAAACTTTTGGGTGCGCCTAAATGATGTGCTTGTGCACATAAATGAAAACACGAATGCAACCACTATAAATAGTTAGTATCTTGCTTCTACTTCTGGGTTCAGATCTAAAGTTATTTAAAAAAGCCAAATACTAAAAAATAACACCGCTGTCTCATAATGTACACATTGGTGGCGTCGGCCTGTAGTTTAGCCATCTGTGCGTTTGTGCCGCTAATCCAGAGCTGTATGATCGAGAAAACCACCTGCACCTTCGCTCGGCAAGCAGGTGCAGATATTTGAATTCAAATCTCAGCGCTGGGCGTCACGGCCAGCGCTGAGATGGTGGAGCGCAGTTTCAGCAGCAGAGAGTTTGCTGAATCCGGCGGTGATTTGGGACAGGCCCCCGGGATCAGACGCCCGGCACCGGCTTTGCACTGGCTGAATTCAGGCTGACTACTAACGACAGGTCCGTTCACCGGCAAAAACACAATTTATTTTCAAAATGCACAAAGACCCAGTTCCTTCGATGTGATTGACAAGTTCTTCTTCATCCTCTCATATTACCATTATTCACTCATGTACTGATTAACTCATTTCTTAAGCTTTCATTTTTTGGTTTGGAAAACATCTGGTTGACGATGCCACAAGTTGAAAACTGAAAGTGACTGAAAATGTTGTGAACATTATGACTTATTTTTGTATTTTGTGCCTTCTAACCAGGTTAAAGGTGCTTTACTGCTGCAGCAGCGATGACGTACGGGATGCACCGAGTAGTCAACACCACCGTGAAGCGGGAATAAGGTGAAGCTTGTGCAATGCTTACAAGCAGCACCACAGCATCCACGGGTCCGACGGTCTGCTTTGAAAAGAGGCTCCATGAAGAATCTGCTCTTCTGCACAAACAGGCCCCCGGAACGGAAACTGTGCAGAGGAAACCGTGGAGACCACACAAATCCCACGATCGCAAAAGCGTCCCCGCGCGAGGTCGGGCAGGTCACCCCGGAAATGATGTGAAACTATAAATACACAAACCCTGCAGTCGCAGCACGGACACCGAAAATACAGAGGATGCCACTGAGACCGTAAGAAGTATAATTGAGCCTTAAGGGTGCACAACGTGTGGGTTAAGTGAACTGCATATAGGCATTTATTTTTAAGATGTGGGACACACGTAGCTACTTAGTGGTGTGTGTGAACATGCGCGGAGGTGAACACAGCTTGTTTTATAAGGTAAGTGGGAGCCACCTAACACAGTGTAGTGGTCCCTCCTACACATCTTACGGCTCACTTTAAGCTGAGTTTATACTCGCCGTAGTAATGCTGGCGCGAGGTGCAGGGGAGGCTCGCGCTCCGGCGCCAAGCGCGAGTATGAACAAAGCTTTATTCACCTCGTGTCGGCATTTACATCCACAGCGCTGCTTCTTCGTCAAGACCCGAGGGAAGCACACATATTTGCTTATTTACTTTGGTCAAATCAAATCTGGTGTAATTGAGGTATTTCTTCCTTCTTTACTTTGAAGTTAAGTAAGCGTTACCTCCTGTGTTATCTTGTGATACGGCCGCCAACAGCACAACAGCGAATATGCGGCTCCTCTTACTCTAGATGAGCAGGAATCATAATCAACAAGAACAAAAAACGTGCACACTTGTCGGGCCTCGTTTCTGAAATATAGCACAAAAGTGAACGGACGAAGTAGAGTAAGATAAACACACAACGAGATAAGAAAGAGTTTAAGTGAAGCAAATGAAGGCAGAGGAGAAGCAACAAACCAGGGACGCGTACAGTACGAATGTGAAAGGAGCAACCAGCGAGGAGGAAATGTGTAGGAAGAGAGAGTATCAATGTGGAACACTTGGCAGGAGAAATCCTGTTGGGAGATGATTAGCGCCGTGTTTTCCCGGCCTCTGCGCTTTGATAAAACCAGTCTTGCACTAAGCGCCATTAAGATGTACTCGGTGTACTGACACCAGGCTCCGGCCACCCTGCAGATGTAGCTCTCTGAGCAGAGGAAGGCTCTGTAGATACTTGTAGGATCACAGATAAGTTTAGAAACACACAGATAATACAGAACCTTTGCCAAAATGCTACACTTTGTTTTAATCCAGTATAACATTGTACTTGGAGGATTCTGTTTTTCCTATGATACCTTTGTTTTTTACCTCTCGACAATCTCGACAAATCGACGCAGTAAATACTTGAGCTGCATCAGACTGACAATTTCCCCCGACCAAAAGCGTATCACAATCTAAAAAGTGTGACTAGCTTTTTGACTTTGCCTGACGCACTCAGTTGAGGCTAATTTGAGCGGCTCGCTGTAAACAAAGACACCGGAGTTTCTTGACAAACGAAAAGGGGGAAAGTCAATATCTAATTTCAAATAAATACAGAGAAACAGGTGCCTCTATGTATGCGTGTGCAGGCAGTAGGGGAGAACTTGTGGCCCTCGTGAGAGCTCAATCATTGACGAGGGAGAAAGGCTAATGAGACAGACCTGGAGCTGGGTCAGAGATGAGGAAACTTCATTTAGCTCTTTGTCAAGGTCTCCTGCCGGAAAACATTGCGTTCCCCTCTCTTGGAAATGAAAGCTCCTTCACAAAAAAGCGAAATGATGTTTTCCTTTTTCTCTGGCACAAAGCAGGCCTCTCTGCTTCTGTCAATTAACTTGTCCAAATGGCTATTCATCTCAAAGAGCCCTCCAAGCAGAGATCCCTGGGAGTCAAACAAGCCTCGATCAATTAAAGCAGCGTTGGCCAAAAGGTTCGGACAATAATTGCGGGTGTAAGAGCGACGCGTGAAATTCAGCAACGCGTAGGCAAAGCTGTTGACAGAGCAGCAACATGGAAGTCATGTTGAGATCTGGAAAATAGAAATAGAGGCAATAGAGAGAAACATAAAGACAGGAAGGCATTGCTGCGCTGCACTGTGTATGGCTCACAAAAGCCTACAAGTTATTATTATGATAATTTCTCTTCAAGAACTGAACCGTCGCTAAATCCCGCCCTCGAATGCAGACTGGCCAATAATAGAGTAGCATTGGCCAGCTCTGACCAGGGTCCGACAACGATCCGGCTCTGCTCCAGAGACTCTCGTGTAACGGTTTCAGGTTTTCTTCATTTTCAGGCTGCTTTTGTGGATTTAGAGCTAATCGTTGTTAAGCGTATCGTGTAATAGTGACGGTCGGTACCCGGAGAGGGTGGAAGGAGATCAACGTTTCTAAAAAACGTGTTAGCAGAGTACGATAGCTAATCATAGGCCAGCATTAGCACATCTATGCTACGCTAGCTACTGAAGGTATACTGAATGTAAACACATGCTGGCAACAGTGAATAAAGACCTTTATGGGAACAGTCTCGATGACCAGGTGGTTCACTTTTACACTGTGACTTGGAGGCGTTAGCTTCTGGCTAGTTTGACATCCTGTATATTTCCTGTCTGCTTCTCCCTGAAATTGCTTTTTTCCAAAAATGTGATAATATTTCTTCAGGGAGTGCAATTAGTGACAGACCATGGTAGCTCCGACAGCTTGACTGAGTAGCAGCAGGGGGCGGGGCTTAGAGATGGATCAATTCTGGTAAAAAAAAGAAATCATCCACTATTCAGAAACTATTTTTCATAGTGCCAGTACTTCAGTACTTCAGGGGATAAGTGGGAGACCAACTTTATTATGAAACCAAGCTGGCGCTGACAGCCTCTCAGCTCTGTTCTGTTGGTCATTTCGCAAGTTTCAAGTCAGGATTTTCCCGTCATTATATCGCAGCTGCTCTCGTTTTATTTTGTGAAAAAGTGTCTGCTCGACTTTTCCCTGCGTTCTCATACTTACATACAGTAAGTCTCTATGAGGAGCAGCTGTGAACCATTTTGTTAAGGTTACTCCTAAACAGAACCAACCAACCTACATGAAGACACCGTTCACAGGCTCTAATCTGACCAAATGTTTCTTTTGTCCGTAACGCTTGAAACGAGGAGAAACCCATGACTGCACGCACCCTGTACTGATCTTACGAACATGAGCAAACATCTGCTGAGCAACGCAACAGAAGTATGGATCTTATAAGTAGTTTCAGACGGGATAACAACACAAGGCACACTAAGGAAAGCCTCAGCCCCAAGAAATAACATCAATAGCAGAGCATTTGACTTAAATGACCTCATCCACCGCAAACGCACAGAACATAACTCCACAATGATTTCCCCAAGCTTGGCAGAATGTAAACCTAATCAACAATATCAGAACAATCAGGCTGATCTTTGAAAGGACATTTTCACTCTCTGCACTGGTTGTGCCCTCAGCGATGGAAGCGTGAAACAAATGTGTTTTTGATGCAACAGTTTAACGATCTCAGTGGCCGAGCGGCATGAAGCGTACATTAGAAGTAGACTGTGGCTTCATCAATACGTTCTGTCCCTCCCGGGTGGGAGAGCGAGAGCCAAAGCGATCCGGCATCACACGACAAGTTGGCAGCCAAACGGATGAAGAGAGCTTTTTCTGAACATTTCAAAGAATTATTCAATGCGATAATTTATTTGTTCATATCCGCTCTACAATCATCTGGTGGGGCCGGAAAAACGCCCCGCGTCATGAAAGAGATTTTCCGCAGCCGTCACAGGTCTGGCATGCTGAGGGAGATACAGAGCGCTCTCACACACACACACACACACACACACACACACACACACACACACACACACACACACACACACACACACACACACACACACACACACACACACACACACACACACACACACACACACACACACACACACACACACACACACACACACACACACACCGCATTGGGAGCTTCAATACAATTCAGCAGGTCATTGTTTGAAAGAAAAAAAAAATGGCATGTGGAGAAAGCAACATGTTGTCGGGAGCAACACAAAGTGAACTGATGAATGTTTTGGACAAAAAAACGAACACTATCGAAGGAAAACTTGCTCAGACCCTCAGAGAAAGTAAAGTTCAAGATAAGAACAGTTCATATTTGCCAAAATGTAATCAAGTCAGATTTTGCACAATAAATATCTATTAGAGGCTAAATTGCTTCATGAAAAGGTATTTGGGGTCCAAGCAAATGTAATGACGGGAGCTTCTAATGCATTCCTTTGTTTAACGGGTTGAAATGCTCACACCAAACGTGTCCATAATTCCACTCAGGTGGTGTGACTGAACTGGCAGGCCATTAGTCTACTTCTTGTGGGCTCCATTTAGCAGCGGAGGAGAACAAAGCGTTTGTACTGGCACAAGGTTTCCTGAGTGCTGAAGTGCATTAACACAGTAATGGCAAAAATGAACCACCTGGGCTTCCATACACGGAGAGAGGACAGAGCGGCCAGAGGAGGAGAGAGATCCTCAGAGACAATGACGGGCGGAAAAAGAAGCGAGAGCACCAGATGCAGGTGTTTGTGTTAAGACCTTTAAGGATTGCATGACTAAATTATACGGGGAAGGATCTCGACATCTGAGTCTCTTTCTTGGACTTTCAGGCTGGACTCTCTAGGCCGGGTGAGTCCAAACCTCAAGAGAGGGCACAGCCATCTTTGTAATAACACACTGTGCAGCGAAAAAGCGATGATGAAAGACAAAAACAAAGAAAGTGACAGCGAGAGGAAGAGCAAAAGGGGAAAGGAATGGGAAGGCAGAGGAGAGGAACAACGTAAAGCGGCGAAGGCAGGGATCTGTCTGTCCTCTGCTCGTCAATGCAGTCGCTCTATTACCTCGCAAACTCATCATAAACTGCTTTTCACAAACCTCCGACATAAGTTGAACCATATGCGGGCAGCGCACTTGAGCAAACGTTAACATATAATCTGGTTAAAACTCTAGATGAACCCTCGTGAATTGTAAAAGCAACCATTTCAATCTGTATTTAAAAAAGCGGCTCCGGCCTCCGATCTGTCATTGGAGTCACACCTTCATGTGCTCTGCTGACGCTGTTCCAGGCTCAGCCTCATGTCGAGGGTTTAATTTCATTTTTACTGCGTTGCTGGCCGCAGACCTGGGCCCCGCAGTATTAATGAACTTAGCCAATATAAACGCAATCATGCCTGAGGAGCAATTACAAATCTAATTGAGCATCTAAACAGAATATTAAATCGGCGTTAAACCAGGCCTCTAATTTAGAAGACACTTAAAAAGTCAAATCCTGGCCCATAAAATGAACACTATATTATTACCAGAGGGGCTCTTTGGGGGGGAAAATGGTCGTGATAAGCTGGTTTACGGTTGTTTTTTTCAAAAATGCACAAACAATCGACTCCGGTGGGCTGTAAAGACACAGTGACAACTTGCTGCACATCAAACAGAGTTTAGTTTGACTATCATGCAGAAATAGGTGATAGTGCTGCAACTTGATGCTGAGGTAAATACTAGCAGGAGATATCAGTATCAAGAACAAATACGGGCTTGTTGTTAATAAAGGCCCGTCGGGGGGAAAAAAGACAACATTGATGGAGAGAGGGGGGGGGGGAAACACATGACTGATGGAGTTAGTGTTGTGGAAAAGGACATTAAAGTTATTATACCACTGAAGTAAATATAGGCCACTGTTTGAGAATTGAGGTTAGGGAAACATTGTGGTCTCAGTTAAAATAAGCTACTTCATTAATATCAGGGGACCTCCGTCATCGTGGTTAAAATCATTGCTCGGTTAGGGAACAATTCTTGGTCATTGTTGAGAGAAACCACAAGACCGTCGGTGGGAAACTGGAAGCTAAAAGATCTTGTTTTCCCGTCCGTCCACTCAACCGGCCTCCCGCTGCCGACTCTGTGGCTGTGAAATGACGTCACGCCATTTCCTCTTTAGCGGTTGTCAGACAGGAGTCGTAATTCCTTCAGGCACTAAAGACCTTTGTCACATGAACATAAACATGCGTCGTTACCGGGCCTTAAAAAAAAAAAAAAAAAACGCTTCCTTGATTCAAATGCTTGGTCATGAAGGTCTACACACAGGCTGTATTAAGAAGGTGTAATGTGTTTCGTCAAAGAGCGGGTCAAGCTCGTCGATGCCTCTTAGCCATGTCGCACCCCCGATGAGCCATGTGGACGACAGCTGCCACTGTGTGTACTCACGGTAGGCATCAAGTTCAAGCCAAATGATGCTTGAGCCAAAGATGATTAGCTCGGCTGACTAGCGCATTGGCAGCAAAGTTACACAAACTAACTTCCAGTCCCGAGGCACCTTTCTTTGAACGCAATCTGTCGAAACGTCTAGAAGATGAGGTAAATCTTGAATAAAGTTTGCAACAATAGTAAAAAAAAAAAGATTCTATTTGTAAGTATGAAAAACAAGTTTGCCCTCTAACGCAGGGCCCCCAGTTCTGAGTCTAACTGTCGATAAACAAAGAAAAGGTGAGAGAGGAGATGAGGAAGAGGAACGCTCAGATGATTCAAAGAGGTGTTATTTTTTTGTTTTTTTTGTATCTGTGGCTTCTGTCTCAGCGGTGAGAGCCGCGGTTTGCCGGGGACAGCTTGACTTCCTGTCTTAGGGCACTAGCGAGAGAAGAAGGGCAGAGGAGAGCAAAGGGGAAGCAGAGGAGCTGAGGAGAGTGACACACGGCGTCAACCCCTGAAAGAGCCCTGGGGGAAGGTGAGCCCTCCTCTCAGTCCCCCTCTCTCCATCTTCCTACATCTTTGAGCGGCAATTAGCCAGCAGCCAGGCTCCACACCTCGCCCTCTATGAATGTTAACGGAGAGCATTGTTAATGCGTCCCCACACAGACTGCACCTTGATGTGTCTCGCTCGCGTACGCTGCCTGGAAAGGCCTTTAACTTGAAAGTGCGCGGGCATTTTTACCTTTTTCTTTTTTTTCTCAAAGCGAGGGGAAGTGAATTTGAAAACATCGTTGTTTTTTTCCTCTCTCCGTTGCAAACACACAAAAAAAATGTAAAGTTAATAATAAAGAGAATGGGCAGATGCCTGAACCAGCGGGATTGAGGAGTGACACTAAGTACGTTGCCTGGCTGTGTAGAGCCGAGCTGGCCCGAGGGCAAGCACTGATTTACCGTCCCTCGCAAAGAACAAATAAATCAACCGTCACACTGAGCCAGACACAGACCTCAAGAGATGCCTCAATACCGCTGTTTATCGATCTCCCCCGCGTGCGTGTGCACATGTGTGTGTGTGTGTGTGTCCGAGGGGGGGAGCCAGTGTTATTTATTTTTTATATTATATTATTTATATTAACATTTATATATGTTATTTATGTCGCCGTTTATTCATTTGCTGGCAAGGGGTGCTTTATCTAGCCCGTGTTTGAAAAAAGTTAATGCGCTTACTTTTAAATTAAAGACCCACTTAGGTAAGGTTGGAGGGCAAACAAGTGCGGTAGGAGAGGAAGAGGAGGAGGAGGAAGAGGAGGAGGAGGAGGGCAGCTCGGTCGAGAGGGCCGGCAACCCCTGCTGACGAGAAGGATATTGAATTTCAATTAGCACACACCTGCATTTACATACAGCCTACATGGCGATGCTTGGGTAAGCAATTTAACACTCCGATTCAACCAGCTGCTCTGCGTCATTTGCATAAATTAATAAAGCAAATTAAAATTCCATTGAAGTTTTCTTTTTTTTTTCATCTCCTTTCCTGCACATATTTTTTTAGGTCTCCCTCCCTTCGTTTAAAAGTGAGTCGAAATACCAGCGAGGGGTCAGGGCAACAAGTTGGCCGATCCAATTTGTGACTCCCAGGAGAAATTAGGTCTCCGCCTGTTTTGACTAAATATAAACAGCAGGTAGCTGACAGTTCCACTCACCGTGCTACCGCTCTGCCTCTACCACAAGTCAGTGGCACGTTTGATTCATCCAAGCAGCAGCAGCAGCAGGCAATCAGGACCTGACAGAGTCAAAGTCCAAAACCAAACACGCTTAAAAAACACTAAATCACGGGCCAATCTCCTCCGGCCTCAACGCACTCACTGTGAGCCTGCGGGGAGTCTCAAAAACAAACCCGAAGCAGCATCCAGCGAGCGCACAGCAAAACATTCAATCCGCATCAGGAGGTCGGGCCGGCTCCCAAGTGCTCATATTTGGACCTGCACTTTGAGGTGTCTAATTACTGAGCCTTTAATGACGTGCACTTATGTGCACTCATTTCTTTGAGTACTTTTTCCAGAAAGAAGAAAAAGAGTCGGGCATTCTGAGGTCAGGAACACGAGAACTGTCAGTCGTGCCAAGCCATCATGTCTTAAGCGACTCACAGATGCACGGAGCCAGCTGGAGAAAGTCAAAACTGAAAAGCAAACAACTCTCACTCAGAAAGAACTACACATTTTTCAGGGGGAACCGTTTTGAAAAGCTTATACTGGGAACAATAGATTTGGTCTTTTTCTCACCAGACACAAAAACTCTCTTATTTGCTGCAGATTATTTATATTATATACGACACACAAAGAGACCCCGCAGCAACCATGCTGGATTCCTGCTCACGTCAGTAAAGAAAACCCTGGAGGACATCAGACTGACATCAGAATGACAACGAAGGAAAAACTAAACCAACTCTCATTCCTTTAATTCACTCCATAAGAGGTTCAGCAAAGATAAATGAAAAGAAAGCATTTCCAGGCAGCTTTCTTTTTCTCAGTGATGCATACACACATAAAAACATACTAATTACATAATACTTGTATTTATATAGCACTTTTCAAAACAAAGTTACAGACATAACGATCCGAAAATGTACACCAGAGTGAAATTGCATATCAAATATGTAATTTAAGTACTGCTATTGTGTCTTACTAAAAACAATGAAACAGCAGCAGCAGCAGCACAAACAGCAACATTATATTTAAATGTTACATTGTTTGTATCTCAATATGTAATTGTATACTTTATTTCTTTTTCTTTCTTTATTTGGTATTGTATTGCTTTCTTTGTGTTGGGAGATGTAATTTCACACTTACATTATACAAAAAAACTACAACAAGCCGGGACAAAGAACAGGATAAAAGCCTTCAGGTAAAAGTCCTAAAATAAAATGTCAGACGATTTCCTATTTATAATAATTATTTCATTCATTTATAATATGTATTTAGCAATGGTTGAATATGACTACTGTAATAATACCACGTAAATAGTGAGCACTGGCCTATTGGGCTTCTTTATCCTGCTGTCATACTGGTTAACACACAAAACACACACATTTGTATTTGTATTGCGGCGCCTGTATTTGTTGCTTATCCCTCAAAAGTATATTATAAATAATGGTATATGATTATTATAAATCAATCTGTCTCCAGTTGAAAGTACCTCAACGACAAATGAGATGCGTAATATCTTATTAATTTCACTCCCGGGAGACCCGCATGCTAATGATCTGCCATATATATATATAGGAAACCTGGTCAGGTGTCGTTTTAATGTCTCCTGATGAAAGAGAGTTCAGGCTATTTAGAAACAAATCTACAGCTGAGCAGAGTGTAACACAGATAGACCGGGTTAGACACAAAAATGTACACAGGCGTACACGCATAAAAAAAAAGAAGCTAAATCCTGCCAAGTGTGTCTGGTCTACAGGATTCTCACCTCACGGCAGAGATCTTATCTCCAGATCTGATGAAATGACTAAGAGGACAATGTTCTAAACTACAGTCAGACATGTTTCCCTCTGTGGTCAGCTCTGGAGAGGAGTCTGGCTTTCACTGAACCTTAAACAGCTTTGACAAATAGTAATGCAACTGTTATAGATTTGAACTGTTTGCAAAAAAAGAAAGGGGGAAAACATTAACATATGTTAGTGGCATGTGCCAAAGTGTCTCAGAAATCCAGAGGAGGAACAGCAAGAGGAGATTCTCTGAGACGTCGCCCCCTGGTGGCCTCTCGCGCTGCCTAAACCGATGGTATCTGTAGCTGCAGAGCTACTTCCAGGCCGGACCAGCATGTCTGCCTGGGCTCCTCCTCAGCTCAGTCGGTGTGAGAAGAATACAGTGGGGAGCTTGTTACACACAACTGATCCAGCGCTGTCTAATTTGTCCCTTCGCCATCCCCCCCTCCCCCACATCTCTCTCCGGCTCCCTTCCTTCGTCGTCCCTCCCTCCTCAGCTCCCCATCTTCCTCCGTCTATTAGAAGCATTTCTGAACTGTGACTGAGTCATTTCAATATCGCCCGAGGACGCAACGTGCGCTGCTTAATTAGCTTGTTAAAAAGGGAGGGAATGGTGGAAGTTCATTCTCCCTCTCTCCAACACCCCCCCCCCCCACAGTGCAACCAGGTGTGGGCCTACAAGGTGGCACAGAGGTGTTGTGTTGTAATCTCAGTGGCGGGGGGGATAGGCCAAGTTACGGGTGGACGCGCCCACTGCAGGCATCTGCTTGTCATCATTTAGACCCCGGTTCACATTAACAAACGCGCGCGAGCAAATGCACAAACCTCCTCAATCACGTAACGAGGCGGTCCAACGGGGACAGCTCCATTCTTCAGAGGCCAAGTTAACCACGGTCATTAGTCTTGCTTTGCTGCCTAATTGGTCTGGCGGAAGGCACCGGGCCCGTTGTCCATTCTGACTGAGTGCTCAGCCCCTTCGACGCGGCGCACTGCAGAGTACCCTACGCTGCTACACAACAGCGCGTCTAAGATGGATCTGAAAATGCACAAGTGCACAATAGAGTACCTCGGTGTGTGTGTGTGTGTGTGCTTCCCTACCAACGGCCACAGTTACCAAACAACTGCAGGTTTAACTTGCACGTCGCTGAGCGTATTCTCTTGAAGATGAGCGTAACATGAAGTGCATGAACCTCGCACACTGGGAGGAGGCCTAGCGCTGAATGCAGCGGTCTGGTAAGTAAAGTGTAAGTTGAAACAGAAAGTGATTCAGAGGTACAGAGACATCTATAAGCTAGAGGGCCAGAGACTATGGAGCATCATGATCAGCCAATCAAAAAAAGTGGCGTACCCGATGCGTACGTTACGCCAATCTGTACTGCACATGTGCAAACAACACACCTGTGGTTTAACACTCGCGCACCCTATTTTTTTCCTCTGATAATGGTACATTGGGAACAAGAACTCCGTGTTGAAATCGGCAGGAGGAGAGCTGGCTAACGTTAGCCGTTAGCAGGCGGTGGTCAGCACAGTCCTGCTTGGCTAAACGACGGCGCTAACAGATAAGGGCTAGTATTAGGCTACGCGGGTTGCTTTCAAATGGATTCGAACAATTCACGCAAATTCTTATTTGTTCAAACTTTTTTTATTTATTTTTTTCCCCATCGACAGCCCTACTGTAATTCCCTTACTAATTTGATTTTTAAGTTTTTATTACCATTGAGAGAGTCAATCCTAGCACGAACTAAACTACCCTGCTACCAAAGATGTCCCACATTAGCTTTAAAGTGGACATGTTAACCAGCAATTATTTCCTGGAACGGGTTTCAATTTCTTCTATTTTGTGTGTCAGGTGATCGACAATAAGTACGCCATTATATGATACCCACACCGACAAGAAAACGACTCATCCTGGGCAACGACTTGGGAAACCAAAAACAAATTAAAGGCCTCGCATTTACTGTGACGGATCTTCAAGCCTGGGTAAATTGTTTTGGTACTGTACAAGACTGAACGGCAGTAAATGAGTTCTTCTGATGGGAGGAAATAAGCGTTTGATGAATACATCGGCAGCCTCCGGGGTAGGCGGGAGTACACTTCTGTAAACTAGAACACTGGTGTAAGTAGATGGTGAGAGGAAAAAAAAGATGCATTGCCAGTGTGCAACAGTTATCAGAAGACGCCCAGATTACAGGAAAACAACCAAGCTGACAAGGAAATTGCTGCTCCGGCAAAGCAGTGAAAAATTCTGCTCAGTGAAAGGCAAGAAATTGAATAACAGGAAAAATGTGTGATGTTTACAGAACGTGACAGAAAATACCATAACTCCACATGCCAATAATACTACGCCGCAAGTTAAATCTGAAGTTTGACTCATTGTTTTCGATCCATACTGTCGGACAACTTTGCTTTCAATGGAAGACGACAGTCCCAGAATGCAGTAGGGGAACGCACCAGCAAAGCAGCTAGTGGCGCGCACCCGACAGCAGCCTCCGTCTCTTATCTGCCACGTTGCATTGTCGTCGGCTCCCGCAGCATGTGAGCCAAGTCTCCGAGAATCTCAACTCATCTATTACACTGCACTTCATATTAGGAGCTACAGTGAAGACCCTTAGAGGCAGAGCCCTAAGTGGAGTCAAGTCTCCGCTCTAAGCACCACATTGATATTGCGCAGGTAATTGGAACGCCAATGTCACAATTGTTTGTCTGAGAGACTTACATAAACAAGTACAGAGGAGATATTCCATTCGTCTTACCTTGTGCCGAAGCAGGACACATCATTATACACGGAGCACTAAGTGTAGTGGTCTAACTGGGCTTGTATATTTGTGAAATGGATGGAGCCGTAGCATGTCCATGCTTTCTCCAGAAGGAATCGCAGCTCTGAGAGGAGGCAGAGGAGAGAGAGGAAGAAGGGGAAACCCAAAACTGGGTCCAGAATTTAACTTTAAAATGAGTCTCTCAAAGCCAAATAAAAGAGTTTGGAGCATTTCTGGCGGGACTCGAGTTTTCTGAATTCCAGGCAAACCATTTTATATGTTTTATTCACATATCTAACAACCGTTCAAACCAGATTCTTCTTTTAACTCCTAATTCAGTGGAGCAAAATGGCTACAGTTGAATGTCGGTTGAATTGAATGTCAGCGTTATTGTGCCCCTGAAGCGCCGGGTTGACAATGAGCTTCACACAAAAGGTGAAAAGGCAACAATAGCGTCTGAGCTAGGTTAGGAGCCAACAATAGTGCCAACAAGAATGTACATGCTGCATGATAATTGCATTGTCATGGCCAGTCTGCACGCTGGAGAGTTGAGTTTTTCCTCGAGACGTCTGAAGGCCCGTAAATGTCCCCCCGGCGGGCCACAGCAGGGGGTCCAGACGTGTCCTGCTGCAGCCAGTTTCTGGCCAGTGCCAGAAAATCCAAACAAAGTCTTTTGCCTTAGGACTAAGAGAGGTCATTGCGTTCATGAGCGTGTCGCCGCTTTCGAACATTTCGGGGGGGGGGGGGGGGGGCAAAAAATCCAATAGGCAAAACGACGTGTAAGTGTACACAATGAACCCTGCCATAATTTTCTATATGCTGTGATTTATGTGCCTTGTGAATGACAAGCGTAATGTATGAACCGATTGTCCCGTGCGTTGCTTTGCAGATGGAGGCAGCTGCTCCCAGAAAATGTTCACACGAGACTCAGACATCGCACATCGTGAGGACTAGGGCAACAATCTGGCTCAGCAAAGCGGTAGATATTGCATTTTTTTTTTTTTTTAAATACATTTTTTTGTAAAACTGTCAGTATAAAGAACACAACGGGATCTGGATTTGCATTTATCACAGTCACTGTAACACCCAACATCATAGCACCACTTCTTTTACAATCTGAGCTACTGCCTGTGACGAGGTTTTGTATGTCAACTGATTCTGCCCTTATTCCTTTGTATTCCCCCTTTTTTTTTGTTTTATGTCCGATTGTGTTTGAACATGAGAGGAAATGTGTGCCGGTGTTCACCTCTCCAGATGGGTCCCTGTTTGAATTTGAATCGTACCAAACCAATCAAATGAAACATTTGCCAAAACAAGTGCTCGGAATAACTGAAGCATGCAAAAAAAATAAAAAATAACGTTGTCAAAGCGACTTTAATGTTTGCCCACCCTCGGCACCTACAGCCTGACAGTTCTTGTAAAGGATCCATCTTTGATCAGTATTACCTGCTTTTCATTCATGTTTTCTAAGATGTTTTCAGAGCTGTACAGCCGACGTCAGTTTCACTTGTTTTCATGATTTGGATCTCATACTCCGACGCCCGTTAATACTACAAGTGGCTGTAAAGGTGTGTTTTATTGAGGCAAGTTGTCGCCTCTTTTAATTCACACAAATTCAAAGTTGGACTGATTTCAGAACTCTCGAATGACTCCAGTTGTTTGTCATTCTTCTTTTCCCTCTATTATCTGAACATTTATAAAGTGTCGTCGCATACAGAACACAGTAAATTGCAATGTGGACACATTTTCGTCTCAACTTGTATTGCAGACGGCACAATTGTTTGAATCTACTACAACTGTGTGACTCTAGCATTTGCTTTGCATTTCCTCTGACAGTGTACATGAGTACATAAAACTGCTATTTGAGCCATTCACGGACACGCAAGTCAAATCTTTCCACACTCTGTTTGTCGTGGGTATTTAAAGTTTGAAGGGTCTTTCTCTGCCTGTTCAGCAGCAGCAGGCAGAACTACGAGCTATTCACCACAATTCCTGAGCCAGCATTTTTTTTTTCAGCCAATTTCATCAAAAACTTTTCCTCTACTGTATAAACAGCGAAGCTTTGCTGATCTGTACCTTTCGGAGATGGAAGTCCCTCCTCAGAGAGCCCCAGACCCAGTTGTATTCTGGCTTCCTCTCTCTCTCTCACACACACGCATACATTTACACAACACAAACAAAAGACAGCCCGTGTGTATTACAACGGTCTGGGAGGGGGTCATGGAGGTCAGGCTACCGGGGCCAGACTGCTCCCAGACACCACGGTGGAGCTCAGTGTCACTCCACCTCACACCGTGTCAGCATGAAGTGAAAGAGCAGACAAGAAAGCCACCCCCCCCGCTTCTCTTCCTCCGACTCTGCTCTCGCCTCTTGTTCCTGCAGTAATTCCCTATTGGTCCAGCAGGCGTGGGATGCTGAGTGTGAGCTGGGATGAAAGGGGGGGGCGGGTGACAATGGATGGGGCCGGAGGCCAAGGAAATGCGGAGACTCCCCCGCTGGCCTGAGTTCCCGTCTCGTCTGGTCAGAGACATTTTAGATCTGTTCCTACTGCTCGCGGCCGACCTTAAGAGCCAAAGATCCCTGTCGGGGTTAAAGGTCACTCCCTCTGCATTGCTATATTGACAGAAATACATTTATGTATCAAAGTAACACAGGTTCACAGAGTTCACGAGAAAAGGCAGGAGATATTAACAAAAGTGCACGCTTTCATGCATATTAAAAGATAATTGTATGTTTGCAAATTCCTCCACGAGCATGCGGAATAAAAAGCCAAACCATAAATAAAAGGACTAATCCCTTCCCGTCCTTTGCTTTTGTCTCCGCTGACCCACAGAGCTGTCAGATGAGCAGAAAGGCCATCAAACACGCCCACTGAGACAGCTGACATGGACCAGTGACCATGACCCGGACCTCAGGAAAATGGACTGGTCAGAAGGAGGCTGGGGGGGGGGCCTCGGAAGCCCAAAATGAATCGCACACAAGTGGGAAAAGAAAAGTGTCAAAGTTTTCATCTAGAGAAGAAAGACAGGACACTGCAGGACAGACGGTGTCTGACTGTCCTGTGGTCTTTTGTGTGAAGACGTTTCCTGGCTGCTTGAGAGATAGAATCAGACTCATGACACAACATCCTTTCCTCTGCTTACTTCCTCCCAACAAAAATGAATGGAAGAGGCTATCTCTTAAAAAAAGATGGAGATTAGGGCGAACTGAAGGCCAGGTGAAAGGAAGAAAGGAAGCGGGGTAATGCTGGATGGAGACAGCAGGAAGACAGAACAGGCACCGGATTAAGGGAGTGTCACGGCCCTGAGAGTTCACCATGCATCTCGACTCAATATCCTCTGCTCTCACCAAAGATAATGGAACGAAAGCAGGGAAACCACAGGAGGGAAGGAAAAGACACGAACACAACAAGCAGATGTGTCGTCTGGCCTTCGCTTAAATTAATCCTCCCTCGCCCTGCTTTCTTCCTTTTATCAGCCAGAACAAAGGGGACCTGCTTGTATTTCAGGTCCAGACAACAGAGGTGGCTGGATGGTGGATACGAGTCCTTGCTGAGAGAGGAGACCAGGAGGGGTTGGGTTTGGAGGGGGAATGGAGGATTTGGGGGAGATGGGTGGGAGACGCGCGGGTGAGTATGTGCCTACGTGCCAGGTCAGGCTGGGTCTTATGGCAGAGGGGAGGTGGGAGATGAGAGAGAGAGAGAGAGACAGTGAAGGTCGGGCTCAGAGAGAAGCGAATCAAACACTGGCTCTCACAGAGCTCAGACACACTCGTGGGCTTAGCAGTGAGTCTGAGATAGAAGAGGAGGGAGGGAGGGAGGGAGGGAGGGAGGGGGAGGCAAAGGCAGAGAGGGAGGGATAGAAAACAATCAAGCCTCTCGGGAAGGTAACAAAAACATTGGTCAGGTGTTTCAAACTTTCATTTTGAATGTTTTGTTTGATACTTCAAAACTGTTCGTTGACACGAATTTTGACATTTTCCAACAGTTCAAGTAGAAGTTAATATCGAGTTGATATTGAGGCTGCACACAAATATTTTGGGCTCAAGTTCATTCGATGTTCGACGAGGCCAATTCAAAGGCAAAAAACAGGACCTGCGGTACCAGAAATGAAGATTTAATGACAGCTAGATGGTCTAAATCTACATCCGGACACTTC
Organism: Anarhichas minor; assembly: GCF_050575085.1. Taxonomy (NCBI): domain Eukaryota; kingdom Metazoa; phylum Chordata; class Actinopteri; order Perciformes; family Anarhichadidae; genus Anarhichas; species Anarhichas minor. Next base: position 6,965,350 of record NW_027466471.1, on the reverse strand, counting down.
TTTGTTGGTAGATTAATTTAACACAATGAACTGTTGATTCACAACTGCGAATTACCCAACATTAATAACATGAATATGTTTCATTTAACAAAAGAAAAGAACGACTCAAACACAGCAGAGATGAGACAAAAACTTCGTCAAAAATAAATCAGTACAAAGTCGGCAAAGTTACGACTTGAATCGGGAAATATAAAGAATATACAGAATAAACAAGACCTGAGCAAGCATTCAGGGCCAACTTTTGCTATTTGACAGTTCAATGCCAAAGACACATTTCAGTCGGTAAACTATCTTATATACCCAGACATAATGAAGAGGTGCAGTTGCATTTTGGAATGGAAATGAATCCCCCAAATACAGAATCAAGGTGAGCAATGTCTTTCGCAATGCTATTGCTACATTAATGAAAGAAGGATGGGTGAATGACATCATGCAGGAGTTGGAAAGTATCAAATGTGGAAAACAATGGCAAACGGCTCGTCAGACAAACATGTCTTTGATATCAGATATCACAGAAGGCTAGCCAAAACAGGGCTGGAAACAGTGAGGAATCTAAACCAGACTCTAGTTCTCTCGTGTTTCTTTCATCCATGTCGGATGTCTTCTTCTCAATCTGACTGTAACCAGGCGGCAACCTCCGGCTCTGAAAAGTGAAGCCAATGCTGAAGTGGCTGAAACGGTGCATTGCTTCTAATGGCCAGCAGGGGGGCGACTCCTCTGATCGCAAAAAGAAGTCTGGTTGTATAGAAGTCTATGAGAAGATGACTCTACTTCTCTCTTGATTTATACCCTCAGTAAACATTGTAAACATGAGTTTATGGTCTCAATCGCTAGTTTCAAGTCTTCTTCAATACAGCATGATGTTCATATCGTACATTATGGTCCCATTTAGAGTCAAATAGACAACACAGCAGGGTATGCTTTAGGGTGTGGTTAACTTGTGATTGACAGGTTGCTACCACGCCGTTGTCCGGTCTGGGAGTTGTCCCTGTTTTCATTTTACAACTAGCATTTTCACAGTGTGTTTTCAGTTCATGAAAGTTATTTGTAACATTTAGCTCCACCCTCTGGTGTCACTTCTGGTTGCCAAAAAAACAAAACAAGATGGCGACGGCCAAAATGCCGAACTCGAAACTTCAATACGGCAGTCCACAAACCAATGAGTGTCGTCACTTTGACTGCGACCACTTCTTATATACGGCCTATGCCTTCAACGGACATCATGAAGCCTCCCACCTCTCACTATCGTCTGAGCAACACAGGAACCCTGTAACAGATAGCTGGTCTTGATTGGTCCCTGCAAGACGAGCGAGGTAAACCCCTTCCTGGGGGCATCTGGCCCCGAACCCCTTGACGGGATTAGGGTTTGACCCGCACAAAGGCAGCAGATGAGCAGAGATGGACACACACAGTGCCGGAGAGCCACAGGAGTCTTGGCAACAGAACATCTAAGCCCTGAAAAGAGGCTGCAACACAAGCCGACATATCTGTGTCTGCGCATGTGTCCAATTACTGAGCCGTGTTTTCCTCTCACTCCACCTGTTCCACTCCAGCTTTTTAAGGCGTTTCATGCCGTCATGATGAAATGAGAGGGTTGAGAGATGGAGAAGGACGTGGACTCGAATCAGGGATGTGACACTTCACGGTCATCGCTTTAAACCCCTCGGTTAAAGGACGCCCCCGTAGTCGAGGCTTAAGTTGTCATTTTTCTGTAATTTTGTCACTGGTCAAAGCTTGAACATGATTTGAGAAAATAAACACTATTCTTGAAAGAATGAAATCCCCAAGAAGAGCGTGTCTAATTTGAGCTTTAGTTAGTTTTTTTAATTTACATCTTTTCATTGGTTACTGTATCAACATTTCAATACCAGTTCAAGAAAACAAAGATATAATACTTGATAATTAGTGATAATAGTTACCCAGCTGCAGACGTGAGCTAAAGTAAGCTTAGAGTGAGAAACATTAATTGTTAAGGATATTTTGGTATCAATATCTGTAGTTACTGGGCTTTGAATTAAAACACAACCATCCACCTGTCAGTGAGGCCGCTTATATCTATTTCAGGCTGCGCATACAAATTAACCCCGCAGTGGAAAAAAAAGCGGTAACGTTAGCAACAGAGAACAAACGGCAATTATGTTTCTGAGAACTAAATTAAAGGAACGGTGTGTATCGACAGCCCTGAGACGGTGTGTGCTGAGGAAGCCGGAACAAAAACACGAACTACAGTTTCTGAGTAAGATGATGCAATCATCTCTCTTATACGTCTCACAATCCACACAGTTTGTTGGCTGCGTGTCAACACAATGGCTGCAGAACTGGGACAAAACGCTCTGTGCTGAATCTGCATGTGAACCGCTAGCACTCCGTCTAACGACTCGGCCGCTTCCCTCCGGAAAATAAAGTCGGGCCACCGTCAAGATATCAACGGGGACCAAGAGGGAGCTTTTCTTGTGTTGTTAGAGGAAAACTTTGATCAAAGTTATTTCTCCTCATCCATCTCTGACTCTCCTGGCCAGTCATAAATCATCGTCATTGTGCCAACTGTCAGGCTCGGTCCCACAGCCGATCCCTGCTCTGCTGCCTCGCTGCAACGGAAGAGACAACACTGGTCCTTTTTTTGGGGGGGGTCTCACGTGAGTGGTCCCAACCAACATTTGTAAAACAATCTAACCTGACATTGATTGTTACTATTATCCGAATTAGCTTGCACGAGGAATTGATGTTGAATAACAACGCACAGCATATGTCAAGAGTTAATAACTGTGGTTGGTATAGTAAGTCAGAATGATTGATTCCAACTTATTTGCAATTAAAGGGGTCTCGCATGTTCGTACACACAAGAAGCGGCTAAACTGGCGTTCAAGCACCCAAAAGAGAGGCCGGGTCTCGTTGACACGAACGAGACAAACCTTTTTAGCCTTTAACTCCCTCGTGCACCGGAGTAATAAAATGATTTGCTTGGCTGCACTGAGATCTGCCAGAGCGTATCTGCAATGCTAATAAAACTCCATCCGCACTGGCAGGTAATAGCGCCGCTACTCTAACTTTTCTACCCCGGCTCAGCACAGCTCAATCAGCCCCCGCCAGAGGCCCCTCCGCTACGAGTCCCCGCGGCTCGGAATCAGCAACTTTCAATCTCGGTGTGTTAGCACGCGAGAAAGACGCAACTGTACGTTTGGGATGGGTGATGAGACGAGCAGACAGCACAGCGTGAGAGTAAGAGAACAGCAGCGGCTCGCGCACGCACGCACGCACGCACGCACGCACGCACGCACGCACACACACATACTGTCGCACGTACAAAACACAGACACACACATCCAGTCTAATATCAGCTCAGTCCCCGACTCCCTTTAAGAGACCTGAGAGCCGGAGAGGAGGAAATAAATACTCTTCTTTATTACTCGGAGAAAGACAGAGAGGAGAGACGAGGGGGGGGAGTAAAATAGAGAGGCAGGATGAGACTGCACCCGCTCACACACAGCTATGACTGGCTCTACCTAATGTTGCTGAATCCCATATAGCAGCGGAAGAACTCTATAATTCGCCCCAGTCAGCAAACCTCCCTCACCCCTGTCCTCTCATATACTGTCAGCTGACAAAGTAGAAATGGAGCCTCAGCACGCCAATACAATCGTATGATGGCAGACGCTCACATTATGAGGCAAAGATCTGTCTCTTCCTCGTCTAATCAAGTGTTTGTTTACAGTAAAAACTCCACAGGGCGCCTTCAATTAACATTCACGGACTAACCTACTGGTTTGAAACTGCACAGAGGCCGGGTACTGTATGAGGCGAGTTACACAACATGAAATAACAGCTTCCTGCAAGCATCGTCAGATCTATAATGCAGTTTGCCCCATGACAGATCAAATTAGTTTTTGTTGTGATCCAATCACATGCAGGGGTGGGACACCTCATTAAAGTGTCATCAGAAAGTGTTGCCCTCGTGCGGTACCGGAGGGATTACAAAGTTGAAAACAAATTTCTTGTCAATAGCGTACGCCGTAATTACAAGCAGGGAATAGTTTTTTCAAAAGGTTCGATATATATGCAGAATAAATCAAAATTCGCTCAGGGGCCTAAGTTCCTCTGACCGAGGCTCAGCCCGTGGACGGTGTGAAGCCGGTAAGGGCCCCTCTTCTCAGAGTCAGGCTTTTTGGTAATGCAGCCCAAAGTGGGTTTCACAGCCGACTCTGCAACCATAAAACGGTCTTGGATTGTCTGTGGACACGAACATTCCCGTGGGAGTCTTTCCCGTCTCTACCATCCCCCCATATGACATGGACGCAGCACTAAAGACTCAGCAAATGAAGTAAAGGGTGGAGGATCTGGCAGGATCAAGAGAGGACAGCATGATCCCTCTGCACACGTTGATATATTTGCCAGTAAAGCTCCTATCTGGCATGCAAAGGGAATCGACAGGCAACGCCATGTGTAACAGAGAAAGGCATGTGGCCATATACTGGCTCACCGGGAACCAGCGAACTTACTTTTTAAAACAAAAAAATTGAGGAAATCTCAGTTTGAAAAGCTGTATCGGTGCGGTGGGGTGGGGATCGGGTACTCATGATCGATTGGGCGCTGAAAAATCTGGCCCATTCATCCAGCATATATGTAAAGACCATTGATCAAGTCAACTGCAATGAATAATGGCTACATTTGATGAATGCAAAATCCTTTAAAGAATCCAGCAGCATTAGAATTTCTACTTTTGACACAGAAACACCACCTAAATATCATCCTCCCTGTGCTGCTTTCTGTTCTCCCACCTCTTTTCTTCTTCTATCTAACCAAACGGATTCATCCGACTTCACAATTCCTTAATTTCTTCGACACAAGACTCTCAAACAGGAGTGTGAGAAATAGACTAAATCATCTTCCCTTGATAGAACCCTGTAGGAGGAGGAAGGACAGTTTCCCTGACCTAGTGCCACACAGAAGGTCCCCTGGAGTCCAGACAGACCCTCTACGGTCAACATGGCCGTCCCCCCCACCCCATTCCTGTGGTACCCCACACATAGTGAAGGGAGACATTTGAACATGTGTGTATATATATATATATATATATATATATATATATATATATATATATATATATATATATATATATATATATATATATATATATATATATATATATATATATATATATATATATATATATATATATATATATATATATATATATATATATATATATATATATATATATATATATATATATATAGACGTGATGGTGTCTCCAGCCGTAGTAATCCCACACCACTCTGGCACGGCTCCAGCAGACATGGGAACACCACCATGGATTACTCATGGAAGAGAGGGATTTACAGAGGAAGACAAAGAGATCAATGGAGGAAGGTACAGTAAAAAAAAAAAAAAGGGGGGGGGGGGGGGGGGGGGGGGGGCAGATAGTTTCCTGAATATCATTAGCGTGTATCTGCACAGACAGTCAGAGAGGGGCAATCAGTTTAAGATTACCATTTCTGTCAATACAGTTCAGATGAAGGAAGAGGAGAAATATAAGAGATAAATAAAACACCTCCCAACATTTTGACTGGAAGAGAACGGATAAGTGAAGCTTTGTTTTGGTTCTCAGAGCTCACTAGTTCTCCCTAGTTTTTTCCACCAGCTCCTCTTGTGCATACGTGATCACAGTGAGGACCCATGAAACAGTGTGTTCCTTAATGCCTCACACGTTTTTTCTCCACCAGAGGCCAAGAAACCCTTTTGTTGCAGATTCACACCAGGTAATAGCAACAATAAATGCTGAGCTCATGAGAATAAACCAGAATGTTTCCGTTTTGTTGTTAAGTTGAAGCCATCAGGCTAAATGACACGATACTATTTGTTTTCTTCTTACTAGTATGTACCGTCCGATGTACCGTCCGATATATATATACACACACACACAAGAATTATAGCAGAAATGTGCCAAAAGAATACATGAGTTAACTTATATTGTCACCAGGAACTTGTTCATCTTTAATCTTTAAAGATATTTCTTAAATGATTATCTCAAAAATCCAGTATTAGTCTACGAGAAAATTATAGAAAAAGAAAAACTGTTTGGTGCTTGTGTTTTTCAAAATACATGAAAGTAACATATCGACCTGTGAGCCTCAAACTGCAGGGTCACATGTTGAAACGTCACACACCTGTGATGCACACTGTGAGGGTTTGGCAGACTGTAAACCAATCACAGACTGAGGCTTTGAATTGGATCAAGTGTTTCCTGGAGCAAAGACTTCATGTCTCCATGTTTTTGTAACAAGTGTTCTGAAGCCAACGGCTTTAATGTGAGATGAAATACGACTCACGCACACACACAGAGAGCACATCACCCTCCCACTGGGCTCGCTGCTCCTCTACCTCCCACCACACTGACCTTCACCTGTCACAAAGGCTTCATATTTACAGCCACCACAGCCCATCTGCCCACTCTCAGCCCCGACTGTCAATCAGCAGCAAGCCACCTCCCCCTCTGCCAATACATCAACAGGCCTGAAGCACTGAACCCCACCGCCCGGCACAAACACTGACAGCAACGACGACGACGACGACGAGGAGGGATCCAGCGCTTCGTGGCTCGATGCTGCTTTTTTTTTTTTTGCCAAATTGATACAAACTCAAGCTTACGTTAGGAACCCTTTCACCGAAAGAAAAACACCAGTATGACTGGAAAACAGAGCCTCTAAGTGCAGAGCTCGGCTTCAGGCATCACCATACAGGAGTGAGGAATGGAGAAGTATTCGACATGAAGTCCCACCAAAGAACATACACTTTAGAGGTGATGCTCTACAATCAAACAGAAATAAAGGAAACTGTCAGCCTCTGGACACTGCTTTCCATTTCCTAATGTTTCCTAACTGGAAGCGATGAAGGACGGATGTGAAAAGAAAACATTGGACAGCCACGCTGTCGCAGTGCTTTGCTTCCCAACATACTGTATCAATGGTATAACCAACGGGATGCAGCGGCTGCCAGTTGTGTGCAGACAGTTGTTGTTAGTCTGACTTTTAGTCCTGTTGCCGGTATAGAAAGGTCAGATACAAACTCATTCTGTGCGCACACCTATATTATTATTTCCAATAATGCCTCGTTTTTCCATCCCTTCACTGCTGTCTCGGAAAGTGGGGCAAATGCTCCAGGTAGTACAGCATACTAAGAGTGCATACACACACACACACACACACACACACACACACACACACACACACACACACACACACACACACACACACACACACACACACACACACACACACACACACACACACACACACACACACACAATCTCCTGCAGGTAGTGCGTGCCTGGGTGGGTTGCCAGTGGATTCAGCCCCCTGCATCTCAATGACAACCCCACATCCACTGGGATTTATCTAAATGCAAATCAGCTGCCTTCACTCAACAACACACATTACTTTGCATGCTTTCGTAATGCACCATGCAGCCGGGCTCGGCCAGACAGACAGACAGGCGGGCGGCCCCTTCGGCTCTGCCTTTCCCTTTTATCCGTGCCCTCCGGAGCGCGCTCATTTTTCCCCCCTAAATTCACTTTTAATTGAGAGCTAATTTAGCAAAGCCAAATTCACGCTGGAGGTAGATCGGACGGGGAGCTGGGGAGGGGAGCACAGGGAGGTGAGGGGAGGAGGATTGGATAAGAGAGGAGAGGGAGAGCGGGATTTGGAGTGGCAGGTGACAATAAAATCTGCTGTTCGCGTCATCCTCACTCAAGGGAGAGAGAGGCCGTTTGAATGACAAGAGGGAAGAGGGAGAGGAGAGAAAAGTATGAGAACAACAAGGTAGAAATGTGGAAGCTCCACGGATGTTTTTCATTCATTTACTTCATCGGGCAATCCAGAAGCAGCTTCCTAAATTTGTCCTAACCGGCCACAAGCAAATTAGGTTTTCATCGCAGCAGCAACAAAGTCAATCGAGCTTCTGTTCACCTCGATGACCTGTGCTATCCGTCCCGAGTGATCAAGTTCACCCCGGGTGATGAGCAAGGTGTCTATGAAGCTGCTAGGACCCGCAACCCTTGGACGTAAACCATGCTGTAAAGTGATCTATGCCTCAGAGGTTATCCGGGGTCTCGGCGACGGGGAAACAAGCTCCTCGGTGCTGCCTGATGCTTTCTCCGCTTCTACATAGCTGTTAATTAGCCCGGCTGAGTGCACCATTAATCGATTGCTTGTCTCTGCGCTATATCTCATAACGGCGGGCGAAGAAATGTGAGGTTCAGGAAGTCACACTTTTCCACCGGTGAAATACCGGCGCTGGACAGAGAGAGAGTAACGGCTGCCTCTCAAAGACGGGAGTGGGCGGTGGCGGACCGACGGGCGACTGAGAGGATCAAAACTGCTGCAGAGTTCAACATTATTCAAATCGATTGTGAAGAATATTTGGACAAGCAGCACAAATTTGTTATTTGTTATTCTAACCAAGAAGTTTAAAAGTCTGTTAAAAACCTGTATCAGTCAAAGAAACGGTTTGCAACTTTGCACATGCCGACATTCTCACATTACAGATACGACCGATAGAGATACAGAACATGAGCTCTCATGAACCCACAGACGCTAAAGAGACAATAAAAGTAAAGGGTGGACGTGAGCAGACGATAAATCTGTTCCCACCGGTGCAACAAAACACGACAAGCGATGAAGACGCAACACACTGCTTGTTGTTCAGGCACTTCTCCTCAGACGTGAGACACGGAAATGAGACAAAGAGAACTTCCTGCAGATAAACTACTATGAACCAATCATCATCGATGGAAATATTTTTTTTAAAACTTACACATTTTCAAGTTGTTGTTTTTATATCTTCTTTTTTTTTTAATTAAAAGCCCTGCCTTGTTTGTTTTTGTTGACAATGCATAATACAGGCTTAACAAATGTCTTTCACAAGTCTGAAAATGACGTCGCTCTTTTAAGTTGGCGACATAAAATAGAGAAAAATCCATTTTACTTTTTATTAAGCAATGATTGTTTCCGTCATTTCCATGGTTAAATTAGACGGCCGTCTCTTCGCTGGTTACAGCTCCCCATAAGGCGACCATTTATTTTCTCCATTTCATAAAATAATAAATGTAATGTATTACTTTTGCTGCTGGTCATATTAAGAGAAAACAATATAGAAACACGCAATGTCGGCCATCTATGAATTTTGACAATTTATAAAATAAATAATTAACTGATTGATTGAAGATGTTTGATATTTTTTTTTAAAGATCAATAGCAGCCCAAAACAACACCCAGTCAACTATTACCTGTAAACACGTATTTAACAGCCAGAATGTGTTTTTCCAATCCAAACAGAACCCTGGAGCTGATGAAACCCACCACCACCGTTGATACTCTTCAGTAGCACAGAGGGAGGGGGGGGGGGGGGGGGGACAACATTGTGCTGAACAGCTTCACAGAACAGAGATCCTTTATTCACTCACAGTCCAACCAACTCCACCTGTGAGTCCATCAGCAGAGCGAGGGAGAGAACCCACCAGGACAGAAAGACGGTGAAAGTCTCACCAAAGGAAGGAGTAGTCAAAATAAAACTACTCCCCGAGCAAACCAGAACTCTACCAACGAGTGAGTAACTCTCTCTGTGTGTGTGTGTGTGTGTGTGTGTGTGTGAGCGTGTGTGTGTGTGCTGCAGGCAGCAACACCTGTAGCAGCCTGAGAAGGAAACACAAACAGATCACATCCGCTCTCTTGTGACTTATTCTCTGAGAAAAAGCCAGTCAAGTTATTTCTAGTTTTGAAGATAAAGGCCACAATTATTGCCGAACTAATACATGCAAAAAACACCAAATCCTGTAAATTTCCCCACTGCGGGACTAATAAGGGATTATCTTATCCTATCAAAACAAGTAAAATCTTCACACTTTAGCTATATCATTTTTCTGTTTTTCTATAATAATAGTAGTAATTTACATTAAATCATAGGCTTAATTATAGACCTGAAATGGCAACGAATCCCAATTTGCAAAGCAAATACTGCTGATCCGTTGCATTTTACAGTGTGATATTTAGAGGATGCATGAGTCAACTAGGAACCCAGTCGATGGAGAACATTTTAATTTGATGTTCAAACAATCAGCTCTTAAATACAACACAAACTTAAATCCAGATTAGTGAGAAAGCATGCACTGTTGTGCAAACATCTAAACTTCCATGGAAGACAACAACAAGAGTGGACGGTGACGTGCAGCCGTCAGTCAGTCAGGAAGTTTCCAGTGGAACAGAGAGAGACAGGACCCGCCACAATAAAAGGCTCCATAGCTTCCAGAAATAGCTTGTCAGGCCTCTTAGAAACCCGCTTTTCAGATGGAGAAGAAAGAGGGAGAAAAAGGGCTCACACTACTCCAGAGCATGTCAGCCAGCATTCCTAAGCTAGGTCGTCCTGGAGAAGACGGACCGGCTGCAGCGAGACGGAGGCTAACAGGCAGCCGTGTGCGAGAGATGGACGGAAACGAAGACAAACGTAATGAGAGGACAGAGGGGATCCCTGGAGACGGAACAGGAGACGGACGGGAGTAAGAACACCACGAAGACAAGCGACAAACAAATGTGTAGTGTACCAAACAAGAGCAGAGGGAAAAACAGAGAGAGACAAGACAGAAAGCGTACAGGTGAGGGAATCCCGATTAGAGCGTGACCTCGTTAACCCCAGAGGCTCGTTAGAGTCTCATTACAGCGGCGCTCTGCAGGCCCTTCCTCTGTCGCGCCTTCATTAAGCCCATCGACCCACGGCGCTTATTAAACACATTCATTACCCCGAATATTGAACTGCTGCTGCTATCGGCGGCCCCCGAATGCATCACAGAGGGGCAGGCAGAGGGGTGACGTCTGGTGGAGGGTGACACACAACACCTACAGACGCAGACCTTTCTGCGTCTTATCAATCATCACTAATGAAGTCAGTGATGAGAGCTGCTTTGGCCTCTCAATCACAAAAGAGACACAGACGGCGGGAGGAGAGGGTGACGGATGGGGGAGGAAGGAAATCCAGAGGGAGGAGGACATGGCTTGTTTGAGAGAGGAGAGTGAGGGGATGAGTAGCGGGACCACGGACGTGAAAAAGAGGATAAAAAGAGTTTTAACAAAGCTAAAAAAAAAGAGGTCGACTTTTCTCTCTCAGCCGTCTTCCGTTTTACACTTCTGTCTTCTCTTCAGCGCTCAGGTCAGAAGTGAATCCCCACGGAAGGCCCATCCATCATGATACGTACAAACTAGTCCACCGAGCCGAGAGAAGGCGGGGCCTCCATCCCGGCTTCGGGCTTCCTCTGCTTTAAATGATGACATCATTTCTGCCCTTCTCAAACAAAAGGAAAACTCATCATCAGAGAGAGGGAGAGGCGGAGGAAGGGAAAGAGCGCAGAGAGATTAAGAAGAGTAAAGGCGTGAGCGAGGTGTCGGAAAGGGCCATGAATCATCGTGACATCCCTGGCCGGGTGTCAGAAGCTACTGCTGTCTGGAGCTGGATAAACACAGCGCCTCTAAAGCAATGCTCTTTAAACGCCGGCCAGGTCAGAGCCACCGGGTGCCAAGGCTTTTTTTATTTTATTTTATTTTTTTCCCCGAACTTGATTGTCAAAACGTTAGCGGCTGTGGTGTTGCCAAAACCTTTCCAACTTGCTGCCGGCTAGCAGGGCCGGACCGACTGCCAAAATATCACATTCAGAGTTGCTGTAAATGCACTTTAAGTGAAAGAACCGCTGGTTTGACAACCGTACACCAAGTCACAAAAAGAAAAGAGAAGGACCTCACACAAGCTCTATCGATTAGTTGAATTATTTATTAATCTACCGATTATTTGCTCAAAGTGTGAAAAATGGCCGTCTAAATATCCTATACTATAGCACAGGGCGATCACTAAATGTCTTACTTTGTCCAACCGACAGTCCAAAACGTATTAATTTACTATAACGTGAGACCAAGACAAACAACAAATTCTCCTATCTGAGAACTTTGAACCATTAACTGTTTGGCAGTTTTGCTTAAAAGGCGACTTAAAGAATGAATTCGTTATCAAAGGTTCGGTCTGTAAACTATCATGAACAGACCAAAACCCAAATGTTTTATGTTTATTATCATATATGTCAAATAAAAGCGTCACATCCTCACATTTGAGAAGCTGGAACATTCAGAAAATACAATAAATTGATATTTGCCAATTAACGGATTAAAGGATCTACTTCTATCTAACTTCACCATGCATAGGTGCTCCTTTGTCATCTGGTCAAATCTGACAGCAGTGCGTTATTGGCCAGAAGGCAGGATCTAGTTGGCACAGCCTGCACACTGGCCACCCAGTAAAAAAATGTTTGAAGTTGGAAATTAAATTTTGGGTTTATGTCAGCTTTACCCCCCCCCCTCCCCTGAGGCTGCAGTCCCTCCATGTGCTCAGCCAGAGCAGGCAATGAGCAGAACCGGAGTAGAAATGGAAGTCACATTCACATTAACATTCTTCGGTGCTTTCCTGTAGCTGCGGGCGAATGCTTGATAATGTCATGGAGATGAGTGCTGCTAGAACGTCGACAGTGCTAAAAGATTATGTATTACTTCCGCCAAGGCTGTTCACAGATTCTGACTACAGGTGAGAAGAATATGCTTTTTTTTCCCTCCACTTCAATAGTTACTTACATAAATGAAATGCGAGTGAAAGGACATGAAAGGTGCAAACAAGCTCCCACGTTACATTCTTATGTTTGTGCAGGAAAATATTAAAGCTCAAGTATCAACAGGTTGTAAAGCATCATTGTTATCCGAAACAAACCGACTTTAAAAAGGACTTCTTGTGAATATTCCTTTATACGCCACAAAGAAAATACATAGCTGATAGATAGGAAAGATTTGTGCTCAAATATCTATTAATATCCTCAGAAAGTGGGATCTTTTATGAGCAGCCGAAGTGTAACGCTCAGCTGCTGTTCACTGTGGTGTTACTGCTCTTCTGCAGTCCTGCTACGCCCTCTGCAGGAGAACAACAAGCACACCAACCAAAACCTGGTCTGGTGTGGCTACAGCGGTGCACATTTCAGGTGCAGCTACGTTTAGCTTTTGATATGAGAGATTTGACTTGTCCTGTGAGTTACCGGCCTTTACACTTCAATTCAGTACAAAACACAGAATTTGTCACTCGAGGGGATTTTTGAGGCACACAAACAAACTACATATTCACACGCATAAAAACAATCTACAATACAAACTATTAAAGTGTAAAGATTCAAAGAAAAGAAGGTGATAACAGTTCGACATGATCCGAAAATCCAGCAGCACGAAGGCACATGTACAAAAAAAAATAAAAATTCATTCCCGTTTACACAGACTAAACTGACCTCTTGTTCTGTGTCTCACAGTTTCTGTAATTAAAACCTCAAACTATTGTTTTACATACAGGCCGTCTAAAACACATTCAGAATGGTTTTCACTCAAACTACTCGTAAAGGGTTTGTTGGGAGGGGGGGGTTGTCTGTGTTTTGTCAGTAATTTCAGAGCTGAAGTTAACGACACATTGAATTGGGCTCTTGTCGATCAAAAAAATAAAATAAAATAAAAAAGGCATTTAAACCAGCGCGTAAATGAAAAAGTTCAAATACTTGTTAAAGCCGTATTGAATAAGAAGGTATAAAACTTTGCCGATATTCTCTGATCCAACCCGAAGTAGTTCAGCGTAGACTTGGACACTATGCACAGAGGAATGTAAAAGCTGAACACCATCAATTCAACTGTTTATGTGAGTATTCCTGCGACTATATTTACCCCCGGGCTGTAGAGCCGTTCCTCTAACTTTCTTTTTTACGTTTGTTTTTGTCATGGATGTCAATGTGAGAGGGCAGCAAACTAATCATTTGAATGTGCAGTGGAACTCTTCCTCTGTGCATAGGACCGGCCAACACAAACTCAAAGGAAATGTGGTTATTACCAGCAGAGGTTCCCCTCACTGCTCCAGCTGCGACTCCAACTAACAGGCCTACTTTGGACTCTGGCACAACCGTGATCGTAATGTCTGTCATTCACTCGACTTTGTTTTCATTGCACAAGTTTAATACTTTTTTGCATTTCTATGAGCCACTCGGGGAATCCAAGTGAGCATCCTGCCACTCTGCTTTCTCAAAAAGGAATTCCACCAGCGTTATTGATATCGAGTCGGGGAATAAAATGCCCGACGTTAATGCAGAATTCTACCCCGGGGTAACTAGTGTTGAGAAGAAAAACACTGCAGCAAGGTGAAATATCGCTTTGGAGGCACGCTTCACAGGCCCACATTTCCAAAAGGCGCTTTCACTTTCTTCTCTTTCTTTTCTCTCCCTCCTTTAAAACTTGTTTTGTTCTCGGGCAGACGGCAGAGGGAACATATCGACGATGTCTGTGTCTGAGTGCAGCCGGCTGTCCAAGTTAAAGTCAGAGCTCATTAATGCATCTGATTACTTTCCAGGCAAAGGACGATCAGCAACCGCCACACACACACACACACACACACACACACACACACACACACACACACACACACACACACACACACACACACACACACACACACACACACACACACACACACACACACACACACACACACACACACACACACACACACACACACACACACACACACAAGCTTTTTGGGGACACAGATCGATACAGATGCACTTCAAAAGAGCAATGAAGAGGAGGATATTGGAGAGAGGAATGTGCCGTTAGCTTAGACTACATACTGAGAATGTAAGCAGCGGTAATGGCGAAAATAAAAGTTTTAAAAGGGAATCATTCACATAGTTTATTACTTAACAAACTAACCTCATGTCCTTATCGTAATGAGTCAGCCACAGTTAGGGCTGCAACTGAAAATGAATAGCTGGGCCTGTTCAAGGTCAGAAAATAGTGCAAATTAAATGCCCATCTAAATTCCCCTAAAACCAAAGGTGGTTTGTTTTGTATGGCCAACAGGGAAAAGGTCTACTTGCTCGCTCCTTTTGATGAATACAGTACATATATATCAGCAGACGGAAATTTGTTCAGTTGATGAAGACCGTCTACCACGGCCGAAAGCTCCCGAACAGTGGCATTCAGTCTATTCTCATAGAGAGCTGGAACCGGGGTAAAGAATTATATAAAAGGTGCCCTGTGGAGTTTTCTTATGAACAAACAAGTCCATGTTTATGTTCGTGGTTACTCACAAAAAACACATTCGTCCTCGAGGTCAATTCATCCAATTCCAGAATTGTTGACGATCTATTTTCTGCCGAAGCACAAACAGAAGGGATGATGGAAACGGAAGAGATGATTTGATGAAATGTATTTCTTTCTAAATAGAAAACGCAGCGCATGTTTTTGTTTTTCAGGCTTTCCCCCTGGTGGGACACAACGTAGACGGACAGAAAGAGACTAAAGAGGCTCCTCGATGACATGGAATCTCTGGATGGGGGCAGAGCTTTTCCACACGCTGACAGACATAATCCAGCGTCATTAGCAGCTGACGCTGACTACATACATCACACAGCATCTGACATTCAACATCCTGAAAAGTCTAAACTCCTGTCAGTGAAGGTTGGAGGGGATTGGGGAGATCTTGGAGAGGAGACGGACAATGCGCTGTTTGTGTTTGTGTGTGTGTGTGTGTGTGTGTGTGTGTGTGTGTGGCTGGTCAGAGTGGTTCTATTTATCTCTAATTACAGTCAAATACATGAACAAAGTTTCCAGAGGAGATTCCAGTGCAGCTGGCAGCCATTCAAATTCATCCGCTCCCACGTGTGCGTCGCGTCCAGTGTTTTGACGAGGCCTCTGTGTGTGTTGGTTCATGTCAAAAGGTCTATCCCGTAATAACTGACAGCTATCATTACCGCTTCCTTTTGTCTTTGCTCTCCCGCTAATTAAATCTGCTAATGTCAATATACAATTTTTAATCTGCGATCACGTTCGATTGGACCGGTTGAGGCCTCCTTCACCGAACCGAGGGCCAAGAAACACCGTTCACTCTGACAGTTTGTCTCCTCCAGTGTTTCACGTTGTTCCACAGACAAACACATCCCAAGCGCCTCAGAGAGAGAGCGAGAGAGAGAGAGAGAGAGAGAGAGGATTGTACATGCAGAGTGGTAATTACACCTAAATTGAGGTCACATGGTAATCTATGTTAGGTCATCTCCAATTCCACTTACATTTCCACATTTTGGACTAATTAAAACTGTAAATAATCAGAGCCTGTGTGTGTGAGAGAGAGGGAGAGAGAAAGTGTGTTTGTGTGTGTGTGTGTGTGTGTGTGTGTGTGGGCAGGCGCCATGTCTTTGAGATGAGCCAGTGGGAGAATTTTCCCATTACATTGCAGGAAAATTAAGTTCACACTCTCTGATTTTAACAAGACAGGAGAGCAGATAAAGTTCTTTTTTTTTTTTTTTTTAAAGAGAGGAAAAGAGAGTAGAAAAGTGCTTCCCGAGCAAAAATGTTTTTAGATTGCGATGTGCGTTTAATTGAAAGGAACATTGGAGCAAAGTTACCGACATGGAGAGATGGGTGACGAGGTGTTTTTCTGCAGCGTATAGTCCGTCCAGTTTGTCTAAGAAACTGACAGAACTCAGAGTTAAACTTCCAGTGATGCCTCTCTCCCCCCCCCCCCCCCCCCCCTACGGCAAATTGAAGTGAGATGAGGAAAAGGGGAATTTGCTATTCTCTGAGCCTTTGCCCTTCGAGGTGGTGGAAGAGAACAGAATATGAATGGGGGTGAGAGAGAGAGAGAAAGAGAGAAAGAGAGAGAGAGAGAAAACACTTCAGAAGATGAAAACAAGCCTTGAAAGGCAACTGGTGCAATATAACCAACTCTGGCATAAATACTGGATGAACGCCAATAAAGAATGCAGGGTGGATGTCAAAAGGAGCGGGGCGCAGAGACACCGGAGTCACCTGCTCTTCACAAAACACACTCTTAGCCCAGGGTTATCTGTAGCCCTGGGCTAACAAGCAATCAAAGAGCAAGCCTCATTTGTAAACAACATTTGGAGACACTCGTCACTGTTGGAGACGTCCTCAGCATTGCATTAGCAGCTTTCATCTTTTGTTGTTTGTTTATATAAAAAAAAATATAAAATTTTTTTAAAAAACTGGCGTGCCCTTCGTATGATAATCATTGTCCTTTAAGTCGGTCTTCTGCAACCAAAGGCACGGCGAGAAATCTCACAATTGCACGTCTTGCATCATAGCAGAGCAACAGACTTATCTCCGCCCCACTCGGAGTCTCCGAAACTCTCCTCGACAGTTAACTTAGAGCACGAAAAAAAAAACAGAGGAAGATTAACAGAGTTACTGCTAATAATGTAAGTGGTTGTATTTCTTAAGGCTTAAGGCCCCCCCCCCCCACACACACAGACACATAAGCCATTTAACCATCGACAGAGCTGGATATGTTCTTGACACAGAAAAAGGCCCTGCAGCATGGAAGTGAAACCACAACCACAACAACACGGAGGGAGGGAAAAGAAAGAGAAAAAATGCTTGTGGGTGTGCACATGACGGAGAAAAAAGGCAGAGGGCGAGCGAAAGACCACACAGAAACACCCTGCAGTAGATCAATTATTCAATTTGGGAGGAGGAGAAAGAGAGGGCAGATCACAGCGAGTGAAAGGCTCATCCTCATCTGAGATTGATTAGGAGACCGCAAATGCACCAGGAGAGGAGAGGAGAGAGGAGTAGAGGAGAGAGGAAGGAGAGGAGAGGAGAGGAGAGGAGAGGAGTTGATCTACAAACAGCTGAACCCAGAGCGAAATAAGTTCCTCTGAATACAAACGGTTGAGTCACCTTTATAAATTCTTCATATGCGATACAATATTTATAACTATTACATTTAAAGCCAACAGCCTGTATCGGCTGACATCCAAGTCTAAATGAGTGAGCAAGATATAAATATAAACATCTTTTAGCATCCACGCATTTTTCTGGATCTCACAGTGCCAACACATTCAGCCAAACTCCTTTTGAGGCCGTAATTACCCACAAAGCAACACAAATCAGTTAATTTTCCCTGAGAAGTGGGCGGAGGCAGCCGTAGTCTTTCAGGCCGTCGCAGAGAATAAATGGCCTCGGTGGAAAAATGAAAGGTAAGTGTTTCTGGGTCGTCTTAATTCCTGCCAAACTTAATGACAATTCTAGGCCAAGCAACCAGAGCGCCCAGACATAACAATTCCCCCACAAGCTCAGCCCATTTCTCTGCGCCCTAACGACAGGAAGCGAAAATAACCGCAACGATCTCGCGCCTGAAAAATGACTGTCTGAAATTGATGCTGCTGCGCTGAAATGTTATCAGCCGGCAATATTAATCTCTCACCTAGTGGTAATTGCTAATTTCATATACTATTAGGTTGATGAATGGGGTTTTAACAAACTGAGCTATTGTTAACAGCTTAAAGCCGGCTAATTCATCAAGGTCATAATTACTCATGGACTGCAAAGAAACATTAGCACTGAAAAGTGCAAGAGCATTAGTGAGAGACGGACGATCGAAATAAAAGGGGTGAGAAACAGACAAGTCAAATGACAAATTAAGTTCTCTTTCTGTTTCAGAATTAAATACCTATTAGTCATCATTCATGATGTATTTGATCGGGAGGAGCTTCAGCATCAACAAGACAAGAAGAAAGCAGCTGGGAGGCTGTTTTTCACAACCTGGAACACAGTGACATCTAGTGGTGGTTGTGAAGTAGTGTGTCCCTTTCTTCTGCTGCTTTTACTCAAAGAAATATGATTGGGGGGGGGGGGGGGGGCAAAGGCAGTTCAGCTGTCTGAAGTCATTCCATGCTCATGATGTATTAAACTAAACCAACTGCGGCAATGAGATTAGTCACGAAACAGATTAAGATATTAGTCAGCAAACAAATGTATTTACATTATCACAAACATGTGGGTGGGGTTGATGTGAACCATTTAGATTTAAGAACTGATCATCGCTGCTAATGTGTACAATGAGGACTTCCAATGTCTGACCGGATCATCGTAACACAGCTGATTCTGAGACGCTACACTGAAATGAATGAGTCTCGGGCACTCGGGCATGAATTCTTAAGACTCCAATATGGCGGAAAAACCAACAGGAAGACATGCAAGAGACAGGGACCACGTCTCTTAACAATATCCTCATAACCCCAGAACATCAGCAGTAGCTACATAGCTCAGACGAGTACCAATGGAGAGCCTTTACGCGATGAATGCTATCTTCACATTGCCAAACTGGGACCGGGAAGACACTCGGGCTTCCTGTACGAGCAGAAAGCACGAGGCTAGCAAGGAGGAATAGCCCAAATATGAGAGCAGGCTCGTGGGACTCACCAGCTTGTTCTCTTGCAAGTAGAGTCTCTGCAGTTTAGGGCATCCTCTAGCCAAAGCCACCATGCCTTCATCTGTGATACTGTAGCACTGACCCAAGTGGATGTCCTTCAGCTCACTGCAGTGCTCTCCCAGCTGAAGGGAAAAGAGGAAATGTGTTTGTTTAGCATATGTAAAATAAAGAGTATTACTCCAATCTTCATTTGGGAACAAAGACAACAAATGAGGTGGATGCATCACAGACAAGCAAACATCTGGAGAAAAGATTTCTTGTGTCGCTACACTCTAATTCGATACCTTTTTTAGTGCTTCATCTGTCAGTTTGTCCTGGTTGCCCACGTGCACCTTTACCAGCAGATGGCAGTGTGTAGCCAAGGCCGACAGGGACGTGTCCCCCAGCTGCTTGCAGCGGTACCCTGTATACTTCTGCAGGCCTGGACAGTGCGAGGCCAGCGAGGACACACCGTGGTCATGGACACCTCTGCAGTCCGAGATGTTAATCTCTGTCACGTTCTGCCTCCGAGAGGCTATTTTCACCAGGAGATCATCGTTTACCTGGGGGACGGGAACAGGGAGGGCAACACAAGGAGAGATGAAAGTCAGCGGAAAGATTGTAAAAGGTAAAGAGTGTTCAAATTACAAGTCAAAGATTTGATCCAAGAGGCAGTTATTCCAAAGGCCTCATTCCAAACCAGAGTGTTAACTTAATGTTGCATGTGGAAAATATGGAAAAGACAAAAGAGTGTGCTGCTCGACTGAAAAAGAAAGACTAGAGTGTCGCTAGGTGCTTACTTGTTGTAGGCCACTGAGGTCGATTTGCTTCCAGAACTGGAAGTCCAAGCAGAGGTCCCTCCAGTACTTACACACCAGAGAGGCACACAGACAGCGCTCCTTCACTGTCAGGTGGGAGAGCACCTGAAGGAAGGCAAAAGGAAATACAACACATGTATCCAGTCTAATAAATTGTCAAGTGGTAAGTCAAGTATTCAGTATTTTTGAATTTCTCCATTGTACCAACCCAACAGTAATTAAAGACGAAATGAACTCTGACCTTAAGAAGGATGGAGGAAGGCAGGTGGTTGATACTCGAGTGATCGGCGGCGTCAGAACTTCTCGCCTGGCAGTCGTCGTACGGATGCAGGCAGCAGGGGGACGAGTCCGAACTGTGGGGCAGGTCGGCGTGAAGGCCCGGCCTGCAGCAGCCGTCAGCGGGGGGGGAGGAAGAGGAGGAGGCAGAGGAGGAGGAGGAAGATGAAGCGGAGGAGGAGGAGGGAAGTGGACAGAGGGGAAGGTGGCAGTGGCCGGTTTCAGAGTTCGAGGCGGCCTCTCCCCCGCTTCCTCCCACTCCCCCGTTGTCCAGCCCTCCGTCGGGGGCCGCGAAGGTGCAGCGCGGCTGCTTACAGGGGGTGCACCTCTGCACCTCTGAGCACTTCCTCTTGCACACCTGCGCCCAGAGACACACACACACACACACACACACACACACACACACACACACACACACACACACACACACACACACACACACACACACACACACACACACACACACACACACACACACACACACACAGATTTTCTTCAAGCAGGTTAAGGCAGATTTGAGTGTACAGCCTTTAGATGCAATTGCAGCATTGAAGAACCTCACGCCGCCCACATAATGAAACACTGAATCAAAACGGGACCCTTTACCCTGGATACTCAATGTGAACAAAATTTAAAAAGTGGTTGCTTCGAGTGTGATGTTTGACTTGTGACTCCTGTCGTTACATCTTGAGAGCACAACAAACTCACTGTGTAATGTTTCCCTTTAAAACACTTGGACTTTTGTTGAAGCTTTGCGCTGATTTTAATCCGCCTTTTTTGTCTGATATTATAAACAGCTGGGCTGCTCTGTCAGTCTAAATCCTGTGGCTACTAGATAGAACATTTTCTGCAGCAGCAGCACTGGTAATTCGTGGCTGCTGAGGCCATCTGGACAGATTTGAGTCAATGCTCGCTCTCCTCGCCAGCTACAGCGTTCGGTACTGTCAGTGCAGCTACCTACCATCTCAGTGTAGTCACTGGTGCAGCCAGGCACAGGTACAGGTATGGGCACGGTCACAGACACCCCAGCGGTTCGGAACAGCACCGGCGGCGGAATCAGTTTGGCAGGAACGGCTGCTAACAGGCTCCTCCCTTGGCCCTCCCAGATAGCCAGCTCCCGCGGGGACAACAGGAACTTGGAGCAGTCCTCGGGGGACGCGAGCGTCGCGTACCGCTCGGCGAGCTTCGAGGCCGCTGCGATGCCAACTCCACCCACGCCGGGGAGACCGATTCCCGTGATGCTGTTGTGGCGGCACACGCTGCCGTTGGCGCCGGCCTCCAAGTGGTTGCTGTCGTCGTCGAGGCCGCTGCTGTTGCTGTGGACAATGAAGCAGAGCATGCAAGGCAGCTGCAGGAAACAGTTCCTCTTCTTCTTCTTCCTGTGATGCAACTTGCGCGTCCTTTTCTTCAGGCGGTAACCATTTTTCGAGAGAAGATGGCCCATATAGATGATTCAAGGAAACTCTGGAACAAACAGGAGTCAATTCATTGGTTACTCTACTATTCAGGAATAATCTAAGGACCTGCAGGATCACAGCAGAGCAGGACTGGGTATCATTATTAGTATCGTATTAGTGTCAACCCAATACCTGAGTTAGGGTAGCAATACCAAAACAAGGCTTCTTTCAGTACCTTACTTTTTATTTCAAATAATTTAATGTCCTAACACAAGCAACCATACAAGACCTTTCTGACATAAAATCTAGCATAGCCAAAGTTATGAAATAAGTCAGTAAATATCTATGAAAAGTATATGTAAACCAGATCTGATAAGCATTCCATTAACTTCCAACACTTGACAGTTTTCAACACTCCAAAACATTTAGGTTCAATCGACCCCTCAGTAGTGTGGTAGAGAGAAAGAGCAGCCTCATATCGTAAAAATATACATTCACACAATCATTTACTATACAATAAAAAATATACATGTTGATGACCTGCATCAACATGTAAGTTCCTCTGCCAACAATATTCCCTGGAATAAAAAATGAATATATATATTGTATGTGCAAATACAGGAGAAATAGCTAGTCTAGTTGAAACTAAGCAAATTCTCTCTTTGCATTTGATTTTTTATACTGCCCTTTATTTCAGAGACAAAATGTTCCTGGTATTATCCTCAGCTCACAAACTTCAGAATGCATTTTAGGAGACTAGCGTCCCCCATCACTGACATCTGATTCATGCTCGAAAAAGATCCCTCCACAATCAATCACGTTTGAGTATAGTATTATATAGAGAAAATGTGAGCCACTTTCTGAAAGTGTCAAGAACCATCAAGGTAGATAAACAGCTGGTAACGCATATGATGCTAAGAGAGGACCGATGGCAGCCAACACTGTCTTCACACTGGTACCGTGATGTAGCACACATTAGGAGGCTGCACAGCCACAACCTAGCTTGATATCATCGTGACATAATTTCGAGTGCAAAGCCTAAAACTGCACGCAAAGAGCAGCAAGCTTTACAGCCGTGCCGTCGTAACCATTTGACCTGTATTAAGCTCATTTGTGCTGTGAATACATTACTTGTCACATGTTAAAAACCCTGCTTTCGTTGCCCGCGTTGCTGTTTGCGTGCTAAATAGCAGATGTCTATTACAATACTATAGTGTAGCGAGGAAACAGCAGCGATGCATCGTCTCGTCGCAGCCCAATGTAAAGATGTAAACATTGAACAGGTGGTCATTTGTTTAGCATGCACACACACACACACACACACACACACACACACACACACATAGTAGACTTGATGTGACGGTGTTTGTGTTTTTGCCTGAAGTCGCGACGAGTTTATGTCTAATATTGTCTCCAATTTAACAACGTATTCACGCCCTCGTTTAGAGAAAAAGGACACGGTTCGGGTGCTAGCCCGGTTCTGCTTTCTGACAGGCTAGCTCGCCCCATCAGTAGATGCTAAGTTAGCTGTAGCCACAACATGAAACATCTCTCACCACTTCACACGGTGCTCCCTCACGCCGGACGGTGCTCGCATAATACTGCTATGCTGCACGGCCAAGGTGAGTGCTGACAAGTCTCGGCAGGAGAGACGCGGAGGCGAGAAACCCTGCTACTGAACTAGCGTAGTGTTTACCCAAACAGTGGCAGCTCTGGCTCTGCTGCTGCTGCTGCTCTGGAGGACAACACTTCCGCACCGAGAGGGCAGCGGGATGGAAGCCGACGAGGCCAGTTCATAATTC
The DNA here is from genome assembly GCF_050575085.1 of Anarhichas minor. Classification (NCBI taxonomy): domain Eukaryota; kingdom Metazoa; phylum Chordata; class Actinopteri; order Perciformes; family Anarhichadidae; genus Anarhichas; species Anarhichas minor. The sequence goes on along the minus strand of NW_027466471.1, from coordinate 6,941,746 downwards.
GTCACGGTGGCTGGATGAACCTGCCCGCTGTAAAAGGCCTTGTTAGGAGAAGTGAAGCCGAAAGTAGCAATATAAAGCTGCTCTTTTTTCATCTGTTTTAGCGGCCCTGTATTTATATCTGGTGTTAATACCTTTATTATATCAACTGATATTATAATGTCCGTACATGGTGCATATTTCCACATGCAGCTACTGATGTCAGGGTTATCTTGGTGCTGGATTGAGACTGTAATGCTTGTTTTCAAGATGTTTACTGTGTTTTAACAGTTTATATATATATAAAAGTAAATCGAAACATGTATGGATACTTGCAATAATCCAGTATTATAATGATATAAACATGTAATACGTACATGCACACATGCATATGCACACACACTATATTACATCTATTAATAAATAAATAGAAAAAACAAACTGCAATCGCATAAATGGTGAAATAACGTTTATAATTATTATTATTATTTATAGGGGCTACATTCCAATAGACATATTTACAATACCTATATTCGACACTTGAAATGCTCTACAATCATCTACAACAGTTTCTTAAATGGCCTCTAGGACTTTCTGTATTACAAAGTGGAGTGTGGAGGCAGGGGATCTAATGGAAGATGCTGATGATGAGTTGCATTTTGGGAAAGGCAGAGTCTAGTGTTTTGGGAGCTCGACCCATACTAGGGAATAAAAATCAGGATATCTTCATTTGTCTCTTGTGAGTTCCGCAACTTTATGTTCGCACAATACTAAATCACTGGACTATCCCTTTAATGCTTCTATACTCAAACTAGTTGCACAACTGAGACAGTGTTTGTTTTAGCATGCCATGCACACATTTCAGGAAATAATCTGCAAGTCAGTTCAAGTCATTGAATATAGTAATAAACAGTCGCATTATTAATTATTAGGCTATTACTATTGTTAAATATTCCTTTCAAAATCATTACTTTGCTATTCAATTTAAATTACATTTTCAGTCCTCTCCCTCTCCCTCTCTCTCTCTCTCACACAAACACACACACACAGTTTATGGGCGTGTAACTTTGCAGCCACCACCAGCTCCTCAAGGCTGAACGGCAACTCCCAAAATAGCAATGCGAATTCGGGAAGCCTCGGGGGGAAAAAAGAAAAAATGGCTGAAGCCCTTTCACCAATAACTCGACAAGTAGCTAAAGAAAACCAGGAGATCGGGACCCCATCTGTCGATTATCGTCTTGAAGACGTCGAAGATTGTTTGATTTACGACCGGCATGGAGTCCCTGTTCCGTTCAAGAAATTATATCAAGACAGGAAATCGGTCATAATTTTCGTGCGGGTAGGGGAAAAAAATAAAACTTTGTTTGGCTTAACCTTGCTGGTGACTCATAGGCTAGACTGCCTGAAGTACAAATCTCGAGAGGTTTGAGTTATTGAGCCTCATAAAGGCATCACAGTGTAGGCAACAGGTGAGCATCAGCCTTGCTGGACAGATGCCCCAACAGCTTCCCCTGCTATTGATGGCAATGAAGAGATCATGTCCATAGGTGAACACAGAGGGTTTGGCACATATAGGTGCCGGATGAGAGTTTTTAAAAAGTAATATCTCGTTTCTCTATAACCCTTTTGACCCATTACTCTACATCCCTGCAGAACTTCTTGTGCTACAGCTGTAAAGAATATGTGGAGGATTTGAGCAAAATACCTGGAGAAGCACTGGAGGTGAGTCCTGACCAGGTCAGTTGCACATTTAACTTGCAAATTGTTAAGGGAAGATAGTTTGGGTAATTATGAAATCTTGGGTTATTGATTCTGGAAACTCCCGACATGTAATTTGCAGGATGCTGACATTCGACTGGTTGTGATTGGTCAGTCTGCTCATCGTCACATAGAGGTAATTCATTAAATGATTCTTGTGCATCATTTCAGTCTGCCACATTTGTTCCTGTACAACATCTTGATTTTCAATCTCTGCAGCCATTCTGCTCGCTGACGGGGTATCCTCATGAAATATACGTGGACCCGGAGAGGTGCATTTATCAAAAGCTTGGGATGAAGCGAGAGGAGACATATACAGACTCGGGTATGCAATAACAGTATGAGGGCATGTAACCCCAGCATATTCTGTAACGGTGAAGAATTTGATCCGTGTGTGTGTGTGTGTGTGTGTGTTTCATACACAGCCCACCCTAGCCCCCATGTGAAGTCTGGTATATTTATGGGACAACTGAAGAGTATATGGAGGGCCATGACTAGCCCTGCATTCGACTTCCAGGGGGACATGCATCAACAAGGTGGAGCCATCATTGCAGGACCAGGTAATCTTTCCTCTCTCTCTCTCTCTCTCTCTCTCTGCTTCCTTGTATCTTTCTCTTTTCCTCCCTCACTCTTTTCCTCTCTCTGCAGGCCCCCAAGTTCATTTTTCCCATTTCGACATGAACCGCCTGGACCACATGCCCATCGACTGGCTCCTGCAGCTCGCCGGAGTTCAACAGACTCTGGACTTCAGCGATAAGCCGAAGATCCTCCATGTGTAGCCAGCTGGACTGCCTGAAAGCCTGCTTCGTCCCACGTCGCTGTCATCATCACACTCATGCAGGCAGGGATGGTGCACACAAATTGCTGGTTCAGTTAACAGAAAGAGTTTAGGCAACATCATTCTCTATAACAAAAATCTTGGATAGGTCTGAAACAAACAGAGAGTGAAAGTTCATTCCTGACCTGAACTCAAGGTCTCCTTAGCTTTATCTCCCTCAGAGCTTCCATTCACATCTCATGGGTTGATGAATTTGAAAGCTTTGGAAAAGAGATTTGGTGAAAAAAAGCTTGTAAGTTTCCCTTGATCGTGCCTGTGGTGAGTGATGTATGGTTGAGTGTGTAAAAGGGATATGAATGCATTAGCCTACTATTTAACATATTTTCTATCTTTTCCATCAGAGCTATATTACTATGTCTTATGTTGTAGTGAGATGGTTGCGTGGATGCACACTTCAAAACATCTGGTGCACTGATGTAAGTGATTGTTCTTATCACAGTCTTATTTGTATACCCACTTTCCTCCTATACACAGTGTTCATGAGATTGCAATTAAAGTTGAATTACTATTTCTTGGCTGCATTTTTTTCTTGTGTCATGCTCTACTCTGAAATGCATGGCAATTGCGCAGTCATATCAACCCAAAAAAAAATGGCACACACTGGGACTACATTCCCCACGTTACAGCGGCTGCAGATCGACGAGTGGAGGGTGGGCGCTGGACTCCTAATCCTGATACGTCAACATGCAGTGGATTTCAGAGAGGAGAAACCTGCCCCTGCTCACAGACGTCACCACCGGAGGAGACGGCGAGACCTCGGTTGACACACAACACTGGCAAACACACCCAGTTCCAGATCATCAGCCATGCTATATTAACACAGCACCAAAACACGGATACGCTGCCGCACTGCGAAGCGACGGGGGTCTGTTGCAGCTGCTCGGGAATGTCCACCGTGCAGACCTGAAGACAGCATGAAGCGCAAGAGCGAGAGGAGGAGAGCCGAGTCGAGGAAAAAGCGCTGCGCAGCTCACAGCAGCTCAGAGGCGGAGCCAAACTCTAATATTTACACTGAGATAACAGGTAGGGCTTCACAGGGTCTGCGGGATGAACCCTGCGAACTTTAAGGTCAGTTAGCAGGTTATGCCGGGACGCACGCAGCAGGCTGCGCATGCACGGCCTTGCGTTATAAATGACCAGGGTGTGTGAACGAATTTTGGGGATTTTTCCCCCCAGCTTTTTACCTAATATGGCGACACCCTACGTCCCTTTATAGTGAATGCAGCGGGGTTGCCTCGTTTTGGCAGTATGTGCACAAAATACACAATATCAGCGGTTCGGTCTTGTATTTTAGAGCAAGACATTGCACCATAACTTGACTTTGTGTGCACCATTTTTTTAATATACTGTGTATGGAGATGGAATGGTGTATTCGTGCCTTAAATGTCATAGTCAGCTGCCCACTGTCAGCGTCGTCCAACGCAGATTTTAATATATTTTAATATATTTCATGACGTTTTCCTGGTAGTTGAACATCCTTGCGCAGCTCAAATCTCAGGAAGGGCGGTTCTTATGTAAATCACTCATTTTGATTGGCCGAGGGATCGCCCTAGCAACCGCTTGGGCAACGTTCCCGGGGCCTATCATGTGTCTCATGTGAATAACTTTAAACTGAAACGGGCGCGGCGGAGTGCGACTGACGGGACGTTCGTCCAATCACGTAGCGTCCCGGATCAGTAGTAGCCAATAGCGTCCCGCGGAATACCGTAGGGGTGGAGTCGGGCGGAGGTCATTTTTTAGCAGAGTGCGCACTTGCACAAAACTCTCCTTCCCTCTTCGCCTGGTAACTTTCTTGTCCCGGAGAGTTAAATCAGGTGCAAAACATTTTACCTTTAACGCTATTTTTAAAAAACGTATCACCTTATAATACTTTCTAAATACGTCTTGCGCAATATCAGTGGAAGTTTTACTCAGTATGCGCAAGTGCTCGTGAAGAAAATCAACGTCATACGTTTCTCTGCAAAACAGTCATGTTCAGAACCGTGAGCAAGATGACCGCGGACGATGTTTCGTCGAGATGTGTTGAGTTTATCAAGGGTGAGTAGTTGCAAGAATATACGTTAGAGAAGCAGCGTCAGTTGTAGACAAAGAGGAGCTGGTTATGGGCGAAATTGAGAGACGACAGAAGTTTGTATGCACGACAAAAGCAAGTTAACTGCCTCTTTATGTTGCCCCCCCTCCCTTCCTCTCCTTCCTCCAGATCAACTGTATTTCGCCATATTGAAGCAAAAGATCAAGAGCACGGCCGAACGACACTGTTTCTGCATAGATGAGGAGCTGGCGTACGAGAAGTAAGTTTTCAGTCACGTCGCATCTTTGCTTTTTGAACAGGGTCTCTGGGCTTTGAGCCCCCTGACCTTTGACCTACTGCTCTGTGTGCAACACTTAAATGGTCCGACAGTGCCATACTGTGAGTGTAGCTTTGACTGTGAAAGTTAATCATCAAACCCAGGTTAGTTTTTGTGCACTACTTTAGATTAAAAGGAAATGGCACTTTTTTTTACTGTTATTGCGGAAAGAAATCCACAATAGCATTAAAAAACTTTTTCCTCAGAACATTGTTTTTGTTTATTTGGCGTCAGGAGAGAACGCGACTGACCTTTTCGGTTTTGTGCCAGTGGTACAAAAAAAGACATCCAGTCTTTGCATTTTTTTTGTCCCGGTATGAATGACCCAGTCTAGCATCAAATGCTTCCAAATATAGTCTTTACTCTCTCATATTTTACCGTTTCAGCTCGAGGTAGCTGATTCTATCTAGTGAAACTTCCCCAGAGACCGTAGCTGGCTGCATAAATAGCCACTCTGACACACTCTTCTTCTCTCTCTCTCTCTCTCTCTCTCTCTCTCTTCTCAGCTTCTATGCGGACTTCGGTCCCCTTAACCTGGCCATGTTTTATCGCTTCTGCTGCAAGCTGACAAAGAAGCTCACGGTAAAGTAAACCGCTGCTCCTAATTGTCCTTCCTGCAGAATGGGAGTCAAAACGCAGGTCAATCAATATCTACACCTGCAGTTCAGGTCAATTGATAGCCCTAACATCCCTGGGTGAAGTCAACTTGTGTCTATATATGAATAATAAAGTCAAATAAATAATCACGCGTCAGTTCACACTGTTGCTCTGAATGTCTCTGCACAGTCCATTACGCTCTCGAGGAAGAAGATCATATTTTACACCTGTGGAGACCAGAAGAAACAAGCCAACGCAGCCTACCTAATCGGCTCGTATGCGGTAAGCGGCGCTCGAACGCACGTGTTGCACGTAGCTTGTGAAAGTATGTCGGCGTGTAATGCGAGAGGCACCTGCTGACTGTACACTTTGTATTTAAAGGTAATGCATCTAAACATGATGCCAGAAGAGGCCCACAGTCTGCTGGTGTCGAGGAATTCAACATATATCCCATTCAGGTAACATTTCACTGTTATCGTAGATATTTAACTTGTTATTCCTCTTTCCTATAAGAACGGCTATGTGAGACACCAGATTGTTTTCTTCCCAGAGAAGTACGTCGCGGTAAATAAAGATCCCCAATACGCTGTGCTGATAAAGACGGTCGGTTTATTTTATGTTTCAGAGACGCTTCATTCGGATCCTGCATGTACAATCTGAACATCCTAGATTGCCTTCGCGGGGTTCACAAGGTACGTCCTTTTAGGATTTGTTGACTCCTCTTTCCTGCTGTGTCGTGCCCCTGATGAAATGAACTCCCTCTCCTCCGTCTGCCAGGCTCTGCAGTACGGCTGGCTCGACTTCACCAACTTTGACGTGGAAGAATACGAGCACTACGAGAGAGCAGAGAACGGAGACTTGAACTGGATCATTCCAGGAAAGTTCCTAGCGTTCAGTGGGCCTCATCCAAAGAGCAAAATAGAGAATGGTAAGTGAAGCTTCAGTCTTCAGATGTAGCTTTTCTGATCTCGTTTTTAACGGCCTTTTGCTCCCCTCTGGCCTCAGGGTACCCTTTGCACGCTCCAGAGGCCTACATCCCGTACTTCAGGAATCACAACATCACCACCGTCATCAGACTCAACAAGAAGATGTACGACGCCAGGCGCTTCACAGAATCCGGCTTTGAGCACCACGATCTGTTCTTCGTGGACGGGAGTACGCCGAACGACTCCATCGTCAGGAAGTTCCTCAACATCTGCGAGAACGCAGAAGGAGCCATCGCCGTCCACTGCAAAGGTCAGATCTCTAACCCACGTTCACGGCGCCCGGTAGTCCTTGATCAAACTATTCTGTCCGATCTGTAGTTGGTGCAAGACGCTTCGAGTCTAACGCCGTGAAACTTTTTCGTTTTCTTCCAGCTGGTCTGGGGAGGACTGGCACTCTGATTGGCTGCTATATGATGAAACATTACTGCCTGAGTGCTGCAGAGGCCATTGCCTGGATACGGATCTGCAGACCCGGGTCCATCATTGGGCCTCAGCAGAACTTCGTTGAAGAGTGGGTGTTCACTGATTTTAAAATCATATGCGTTTGTCCTTAATATTAAATATCCATGACTAAATAAGCAACAGCCAGAGTTAAAGTTCAGAACATAACATCCGGTGGTATTATTTATCAAGACTTGATTGACGGCGCTGGCAGCAGAAACGGTCAATGCCACAACGGTTAGCGCATTTCAACTCAAATGTTGCTCAACTCTGATTGGTGCAGGGAAATATGTGCGAAACATTTTCCCAAGGGAGGCGGCCGCGCCCTCTTCAAACCCGTGAGAATGTCCTGAGGGATCTTAATAACAATGGCGGCGGTGGTTTGGCAAGAAAAGTGTGTTCATTTTGCCCTTTTTGATGACATGTTTCTACACCAGCAAGCAGAACAGTCTGTGGGCAGAGGGAGACGTCTTCCGGGAGAAGGTGCAAAACGAACACGAGAACGGCAAGGTGGCCGTCACCAGGATCCTGTCCGGAGTGGATGACATCACCATCAACGGGAGCAACAAGAACCGGCCATCCAACACAGAAGAAACGAACCGGGTGAGTTTTTGAGAAGGCGCTCTCGCCTCTCTTTCAGGTGTACCGACTTTGCGGCAGGATTTTTTTTGAAAGTACTTGAGTAAGCAGAAAACACAAGGACACGCCGCTTGGTCTGTTCATAGCCGTCTCTTTGTTTCTCCAGTACGACGACGATGAGGAGAGAAACGGCCTCACGCAGGGTGATAAACTGCGAGCCCTGAAGAGCAAGAGGCAAGCCAGATCGTCCTCGGGTTCACTATCGTAAGTAGCCGGGCGGCCCGCGAGTCTCATCGCGCCGACGCGATGTAGTACTCGTCAGTCTCTTGGATCCATTATACAGTGTTTCAAATCATAAGTAGCTTATGATTTCATAAAGACGAGGAAGTTGTGTTTGTTGTTTCGTCTGATGAGCTTTCTCATTTCCTCAGTGTTTACTCAGGGTGGTCAGCTGTTCTTCTGGGGTCAGGGTTCAGGCACGGCCAATCTGTCAGGGCTGCTCTCCCCGACTCTCACCATGACACCTTTTTATTTATCTATACGTTTAGGAACCAGGCAGTATCCCTGTAATATTTCAATAACTCTGTCTTTGTGTCCCCCTGGTTCTTTTTAATAAATGTCATCAAGTGTGATATAACTCATCCCATTTTCATCCAAGTCGAGGAAGTAGTTGTTTGGAGGACTGGATTGGAGTTATCTGATACGCAATCTTCCAGCATTTTCTTTTTTTTTTGTTGTTCTGGATTTAGAAAGGCACAAAAGATGTGGAAGTTAAATATGTAATCTGCGGGTTAGTTTTACTGCAGGATTGGGAGTCTGTAAATTTTGTTTGATCATAATCTTTAAAAAAATCAAATCTCAGGGTTGAGGGAAAATAAATACTAAGGCCAAATCAACGTGGAGCTTGCTAGTTGCTATTTTATCATGTCCCAATGTCCGCGAGGCAAATTATGATTTGCATTTGTTAAGCAATTTAAAAATCACTGGTACATGACGGGCGAATTAAAGCTTCATACTGAAGCTCCATACTTGATCTAATCGTTGCTGCACAGATACATAAAGTACAGCTGAACAGACTGTAACATGTGACTAGCCAGCTCTATGAAAGCATTGCGGCCCAACAGGAGCAGCTAAGTGCTAATGCTAACCCCCCCCCCCCCCCCCCCCTACAGTTATCTGGACAGGAAGAACCCTGATAGTTTATTTTCTTTGCTCCCTATCTGAATGAAGTCCACATCGTTCGTGCCCGTGTAAATCGAGCCATGGAAGGTTGTCTGTCGGCGTGGCTGAAGGCGGCTGAATGTACCCATGTGGATCTGGCTTTTGTTGTCCCATGTCAGGCAGGTGGTAGTGTTCTGCAGCAGCCTCATGGGCACGGTGTGGCCGATGTGTTGCCTGCCGCTCAAAAGATAGCCGAGAGGGGCAGAGAGAGGGAGAGAGAGAGAGAGTGGGGGGAGAGGAAAATCAGAGAGAGAGGATGTGAGGTTTTGTATGACGGAGGTAAGTGCACATCACTTCCTTTTTAACTGACAACCTCTTCCTGTAGAAATGGTATGGCTGACTTTTTGAAGTTGTTTTCTTTCTTTTCTGTCTTTCTTTGGACGACTGTATGGTTTGAAGTGGATATGCACTTAGTGGATGCGTTGCATTTACACGGCCGACGTCGTCGTCCTCTCGCGGACACACTGAGCCGATCTGCTTTGATATCGAGGCTTACATCCCAGATATCCCCCCGAGTCACAGTGAAGCTGCTGTACTTGTTAACAACGGCAGCGATTGTTCAACTAATCACGGTTTCACGTCGGATCTGGATTAGTTGAATGAAATGATTTAGTGCTCGGCTTGCACTGCTGACATGGCACGTCCCGGGAACAAGCGTTAGGAAGGGAAACCTGGTCCTCGTTCTGATCCGCAGGAGTTACTTCCTCATTGTTCCTGCTCAACCATTTAAGCTGTAGCTGTTTTGGGGGGATATTACTACTTTGGTGTTAGAATGATCTCCGCTTGAGGTGTTTTTAAGGAGTTTAATTAGCGGCTTTAAATGTCATTCTAATACAAAGGCTTGCATTAAGCATCACATGTGAGCTTCAGTGGAGGTAGTGGGATGAAAACGGGGGTTTACCCGTTCTCGGGAGAGAGTTCAGGCAGAAGGGAGATTTGTTGGCACTCATGCCTTCGCAGGGCTTCTAACTTCCAGCTGAAGTTCAATGTCTGTTTGTATTACGCAACACTGATGTTGCATGTTGAGTTCCAGAGACGATTAGAACGACGATTTTCTGAAAATGTTCTCTGCCGTTTTCACGCATGGCAACAGGCATGAAGCCCTTGGACATGCACGCATGCACATGCCTCTGTGTTCGATCTATGTTTGTGTCTAACATGTGATTAATGTTGGGCCGGGTTCATTGTCACTTGCCTGTTGTTTCTGTTTCCCATTGCTTCTGTGACTGGATCAGTGTACACATAGCACCGGAGCTTCAGCTTCTTCTCATATCGTCCGTTTGTGTGGAACAGAATTCAAAATTCGATAAAGGATGAAGGCAAATTTTACCATTTTTAGACATGTTCTTTTGTGCCAAGTATTAGAGCTCGACCGATGTATTGACAGGCTGGCATCAATCACTGTTTGCTCATCACATATAAAACCTATCTGTAGTATATTTGGCAGAAATTGCTGTTAATATATGTTTTTATATGCTGCAGATTTGACCTCTTTTCTTAGATTGAGAGATTATATAACATTTATTTAAAATATAATTTCCTTTTTTCTCTCCCATATTTTTTTGTGTGTGGGGGGGGGGGGGGGGGGATAATAATAATAATTTAATTATTGTGATTTAAGTTATCTTTTATCTTCTGTTAGTATTAACTGTAAAATACCCCGCTGCCCTACGTACTATATATTTGTCCTAACTTTGCAACGACTAAATTACCATCATTGTCCAAAATGTTAACGTTTTAGTTTGAAACCTAAATATCACTCGGTGTATTATTGCTTTTCTGTCCTCTCTAATATCGAGATCTACTTCAAAAATTCCCACATGGGTCGAGTTCTAAGCACAAAGCAAAGCGCTGACGCGTGAGAACAAGTGAAGAACATAGACTTGCTGACTGATGCGAGGCTCTGTGAGAGGTGTTTCATCTGATCCAGTCCCAGTGGAAACGCAGAACATCAGAGGCTTTGTGTCCCGCCCGGACGTCTCTTGTCTCTCCTTCCTTTTTATTCCCCACCTTTTTTTTCTTCTTTTTTCCGTTTGCTCTTGTTGTTGGATTTGTCCTCCTTTCAGATGGCTGGTAGCCATGCTGCTCTCCTCCCTGTGTAGCCTTGCCCTGTGGTGGATTGTGTATGGCTTCCCTTCTTCCATCCTGCATTTCTGTATAGACCGGTTAGGATTTCAATGAGCTCTGCCGCCCGTCAGCCCCCAAAAAACCTGTCCTGTTTCTGGAGCTCTAACTGAGAATGCTGTAAGTGAGCCCCCCAGTCTCTTTTTTTCCTGTTTTTAAAATTCCCAACCCCAATAAGAAATTTGTTTAAAATCATCCTGTTATTCTTTATTCTTTCTGCAAGTACAGTAAACTTAAAGCTGATCAGCAGAGCCAGTTTTTCTAAATCTAAAACATCAGAGGCTCCTGTCTTGTCTTTGTCACCATTTTCTGTACATAATCCGTTTCCATCATCCTGTCATTTTTAAACATCCTGCTTTGCTGGTTATTGTGTTGACTGGACTGTTAAAAGACATTTAAGCGTTCTTGTTGACCATGATCGCTCAGTGAAAAGGAAGATCAAGTTCCTCTGAAGTTTAGTGCCCCCCCCTGGCTTCTTCTGGTACTACTCTGCTTTACTAATCCTACCTGGCTGTTGAAGCTGCAGGAATGATCTAACACTATTCAGATTATTAAAACCTTCCTGCCCACCTCTATACAGTCTTTGACCCCTCTGTCCTGTGTCACCTTTTGTTCTCGGAGGTCTCAATAGATCAACTTTTCACTCTCTTGTAACTTTTTTTTCGCAGACAAGAAGAGAATAAGATTCACACCAGGTCGTCGTCACAATCCCTCAGGTAAAGTTCGCAGCGCGCGCGCGCACACACACACACACACACACACACACACACACACACACACACACACACACACACACACACACACACACACACCAGGCATAACTACGCTCTGACAAACGACACGGCTCGGCCTGATTCATGACATTCCGTCTCCTCTGCAGCAGAGTCATATTGCAGGCCAGTGTTCAGGGCTGCAAGGCCAGCATCAACCCCTTGGCTCTGTCCGACCAATCAGACAGCAGGAAGAGAACCAGAACCTCGCTGCCAGCCAACGGAGTAGAAGGAAGGTCGGTGTCTATATGTGTGATGCCCGGTATGCTTTTCACTCCATGATAGACCAGATGTATGATCAGAGAGAGCAGCGCAAGAAAATAAAACCATGACTGACAGCAGATGCCTTTTTTTTCTTCCTCTGCTTAAAGATAAATGTTTTCAGGAAATTAATAAATCCTGTTTTTGTGTGAACTTGACACGCAGTTGAAAAGCAACCAAGAGGCTATAGCCACTCGTGGGTCCTCGAGGATTGAATTTAACGGCTTCCCTTCTCTCTGCCAGCTCCCTGTGCCACACCAGACTGGTCAGGTCTCTAGGCAACTTGCATGTAGTGGCCGGCGACAGGGACCCAATGTGTTGGGAGCCGTGTGGCAGCCGTAGAGACGCAGCCAGCGCCGCAGCCAATGCCGCAGCCAACGCCGCAGCCAACGCGGGCACTCTCATCAACTTAAACATGGCACAGGTCCACCTGCAGGCAAGCTCCCTCAAAAAACCCACTGCGAGCCACGAACAGTCGTTGGCATTCACCTTTTTCTACGAAGACATGTTCTCTACGCTGTCCAAACGGGGGAAGTCGTGTTCAATTTGGTTTCCCGCCAGTTTGGACAGATGCTCAGATCATGACGTTTAGTATCTGTGTAAATTCAGCGGCTCCACACTCTCCCTCTTTCTCCTCTTAAAGCTCCTAATCACTCAATGTTCTTAGGCTGGGACGCATCAACAAGGAGGCAATGTTTTAAACATCTAGTTGTGGTTCATCCACTTGTCAATCAAATGTTTTACTCCGTTAGAGATTGGCAGGACTCAATGTCGATCTCACTTTTAACCATTTTGATGCGACAGTGCAGCTGTCTCATGTGTCTGGAGGACGGTGTCTTTGTGGTATTTGGGGGTGGGGGGGTGTGACAGTTCCTTGAAGAAAGATAAAAATCTGACTTAAGTCAAAATTAGTCTGCCAGCATAAATCCTTAAATAACACAGTAAACTAATAATTACTGCTATTATTATAGTTTTTTTTTGGACTGTCATTTAGTTGAAGTTGTATTCTTGCCATGGCTACATAATTATCATCAGACAAAACAAATAATTACCACGATGGTGCAACCCAGCCACTGTTCTTCTTTCCTCAGCTGTTGTACTAACATTATATATATATTATATATATATATATATATATCCTGACGTTTAGTCTGACCCTGCTTATGTACCGCTCTAAGGTTTCCAGATTCATCTCCCCCTGCCTTAGTGTCCCTGATGCTTCTTTCCTCTCATGTTCTCTAAGAGCAGGTTTCCCACTCCGACTGGCTATAGCTTCTCTGGACTCTGCTGCTCACGGTGTTTCCTGTCTCTGTAGATCATGGCACTGGTTTCTAATCCGTCGTGTGTCTCATTTCTCTTTCCCCCCTTTTCTTTTTCTTAAACGCAACAGACGCACCGTCTCCAGAGGACGTAAAGCTCGCAGCTCTTTGCAATCAAATCGATTTTCTAGGCTATGGTATCTATCTCCTCTTCATTTTCTGTTACATTTACTCTTTTAAAGTGTCTGGTTCATGAGCAGAAACATTGAATGAAATAATGTAAATAAATAGACGCTGACTTTCTTTTCTTCCTTGATAGTCACTCCATACCCAAAGCTAGAGCTCCTCTCCTTCGGTGAGTCTGCGGATCTGGAAATCCCGAGGAACTTTACATGGAACCCAACTTCTATATAACCGTACTACTCGTTAGCATTTAAGTTTGTAACAAACTTTAACCAACTTGATGTAACGCATAAATCATTTATAGATTGTGATGTTTATTTTACCCGTAAGGCACTTTTGGTTTTTATACTTTTTAACAAAGCATCATGAAACATACCGATAGTTTTAATCGTTGCCTGGTTGTTCCTACTTATTGAAGCATGCAGTAGCAAACATGTGAATCCTACATATCTTCCAAAATGAGCACTGTGCTGCAGATATTCTGGTTCATGAAACAGGAGTTTATATTCAGTTAAAACAGATTGTGGATGAGGCAAGCAGGAGAACGTGGCCCTTCATGGATGTGGTGAAAACATCAAGTCCATCCCAGAATACAGAACTGTGCTCATGTTGCTCTCATTATCTGGCATGCCATCACTTGTGAAGCTCTTCAGCTACTGTATTACAAGACTGTAAATATGTCATTTGATATACTCAGTTTGTATTTTTTTAATATTTTGTACTATGTTTGAATCATGCTATGAAATACATCAACAGTCCTAATGGGGCTTTGTCTAACTCATGTTCATAATCCACTGAAGACATTTGCTTTAAGCACATAGAATCAGACTTTTTAAATATGTACTCCCAAGTATTTCTCTGGCCCTTGGTCCGTGTACCATGCAATAAATGCATTCAAATTTCAAGTTGACTGTTTTTTTACTGACCACGTGAAGAAGGTTTTTATACTAAGTCAAGTCTTTGAGTACAGTTACATCATTGCCTACTAGTTGAAAAGACAACACAGGTCCATATATCCAACTTCTGATTCTGTTCAAATAGTCTCACAATAAAAAGCTCAACGATATAGTTGCAAAAGCATTTATTCTCCAGGAGTCAAATGTAGAACAGTGTCTTTAGTGCAACAGAACAAAATAAGTACAATAAAACCCAAACGTCAAGTGCAACCTATTTCCCCACAGGAGGTCAACGAGAAGTGAATTCAGTTATCTTCCTGCTGATAGTGCTGGGAAGTCTTCTGGATCATCTGGGTTTGGAGCCAGATCCTCCTCCTGATGGGAGAACAGATATTAAAAACATGTCATACAAAAATCAACCTGCTTCTAATATTCCCCTTGATTGTAGTTGGTTGTCTTATGAGCAAATTGAATGTCCCAAACAAATGCAATCCCTTCAGTAAATAAGACAACACTGAAATACAGATGTCAAAGTGAGCATCCATCTATAATAACTGGTATGGTGGAGTTACCAAGACCCCCACTAAATAATTCAGTGTCTGAATGGTCGGTTATTATAATACATCATTAATAAAAAGACTATCGGTGAGCCAGTAGTCGAGAACATACCCTCTCCAGTATGGGTCTGGCTCTCTCTGGGCGGTTAGTCGGGCCACCTCTTGCTCCCCTTCCCCGACCCCCACGACTGGGACGTCCAAGGCTCCCGAAGTTGATCTCCAGAAGGGAGGTGATGTCATTCACAGAGCTGCGGAGGAAGTGTCCATCTTCCACGGTCCCCTCCTTCACATTCTGAAGATTGGAGGTAGATACTAAATATAGTCCAACGGCCAGTTCACACTGCATGCGACGGCTGAACTGCTGCATCGGTCACGCGCGTAGAGTCCACACAGACTGGCTATTCTTCCAACATAAAGGTTGCCTTTCATAATGGCCAGAATGTTTCATTATGACTCACACGGCTCCATAAATGAATACCGTCCTGTTAACAAATGAAGAGATTGTCCACAGAAAGACCCTCGAGAGCTTTTTGAGTTAAATGAATATCAACTTCCTGGATGTCTGACATATTCTACAGATACAAACAGTGGAACTGTAGTAATGTTGCTGGTGTGATGTCAACATACTGTCAAAAGATAACTTCCCCAGTTCAGTTCCACAAGATTTAGTGAAGTGGGTGGACCTCAGACAAGGAAGCGCTTCTCAAACACTGGACACAGCACCATCTAGTGTGGTGGGGAGGTACTGCAAAATGCTAAGACTTGGAGTAATTTGTATATCTAAACATACTCAAGAATTTATATTAACAAAAACAATGCGTTCTTTCAATGACTAGTTACATTTGACTATCACCACACCATGATGATTTGATGATGTAGCAAACCCCCCCCCCAAAAAGAACGATACAGGATACCTGTTTAAAGACAGGTCAGACGGGTTGCCTACAGCCAGCCCGCCAGTTGAGAAGTGTGAACACGAGACATACAAACCATGTGGCTGCTCCAACCTGTTAACACGGGCAACGGAATAAAAAGCAAGAGTTTCCATGACGCAGGCAGTGTGGCCCGTGTGTAAGACTTATTTCAGGTGAACACACCATTTAGATGCCATTGTGTTTTGCCATGTTATCAGTACGGTCTTTAGATCGTTAAAGGCCCGTCACAGTAGAAAACCTCAGGACCTCCATCCTTTGCGTGGTTTACACTGAAGGTCTGTATGTTACAGTCACTGCAAGATGAGGCTTTACGATACTGCTCAAGTATTCTACAAGTAGGCTCTAAACATGGCTCCACTTTCATCAGGGCGGTGTTTTCTTCTGAACAGATGCAATAAAGGGCTTCACATCCTCACCTCCGTGTGCTTTGATTGGTGGATGACCTTGGCTTTGGAGGGAATCTTGTTCCCAGATTTTCGGATGTTAAAGTCGGCCTTGGGACGACTCGTCTCCTGCACGGCCTTCCACTCGTCCAGGGTCATCTCCATGGCAACCTGGACCAGCACTTCCCCATCCTCTTCTTCCATTGCCCTATCATAATTGGGGATAGACCACGACCGTCAGTCCACTTTATTTTCATCTAGTGTGACACTACCTCAATGCGTTTAATCCATCCTTGCAAAAAAGGGCAAAATAAAAATGTTGACATTGTTGCAAACTTATAACCAACAATGTAACCACAAAAATATGGCAGCCATACGTCTCCTAAAGACAAAACACCCGATTAGTCGCCTAATCGAATAACGGGGCTGATCCAACGGCCCCTGTTGACTGATTAAACTCCGACTGAACCAGGTGACGTGGCACTGATGTCATTTTAAAGAGATGCTTCCCTCACCGATTCTGATTCTCTTCCTCCGCACGTGTTTGGGGCTTCTCAGATTTGACGGTAGCAGCGGAGAACACCTCCATTGACTCACTTCTAAGGGACACAAAAAAACATCTGTACTGTGCCTAGGACTGAACGTTGTCATTTTACATGTGGTTGGTGAAACTGTACTTACCTTGCATGATCTTCAACACTGCCCCAGTTCCAGGGTCCTCGGCCTCCCCTCTTTTCCTCAGGAGAGATACCTCTGCAATGCATGTTTGCACAAAAATTGTGAATAAACCATTATGAGAGAAATAAAGACTTTTTAAATGGACCGCTACATGAACAAAAAGGCTTACGTTCCACTTTGTCGATCATATTCTCTCTTGCCCCTCAGGTCGAAGTTGTCAGAGTTCCTTGAGTATCCTCTCCCCCCTCTGTTCCCCCCTCTGCCTCTGAAGTCAGAGTTTGCATTATAGGAAGGCCTGGGGACCAATCAAAATAAAACTCACTTCATTCCTGCGACAGCTTCTACTTTTCAAAGTATTATTCTGGACTTCGTCACTGGGTTTTTCCTCATTTTGAAAAAATTTGAGAAAAAGTATGTGGTATTACTTAATCAGTGACAATTACAGGACAATGGTGAATTCTAAAATGTCAGCTAACAGTACCAATCACAAGTTACTGGTCAAACCAGACCAGGCAAGACTGTAGCAGCAAAACCCCTTACTGCTTTGAATATAGAAACGGTGCATTTTATTACTCATGAACTTCTCATTTTGTTTAAGTGGAAGAATGTGTCACTTCCTCTTACAAAAGTTGCAGCCTTGATTTTAAATAATTACTTAGTTTGGGGAAATGCATATTCAAATTGTGTCTAACTGTATGAAACTCTACATTTGTAGTTGATTAGAGTAAAACATAACATTTTACAGGGGACATAATATGGACACATTTTTATCAGATCAGAGAAACCAATATGGAGAGTTGTAGCCTCAGTTAGTATGAGAACACATACCTGGAGATGGAAAACTCCTGTGGATAGTCCTCTTTGTTGGCCCAACGCTCCCCAAAGGTAGCTCTCTTTATGACCCCATGAGCCTCCTCTCTAACATCTCCCCTCGCAGCCACTGGTCCAGGAAGTGCCTGATGCTGCTGCTGCTGCTGCTGACGGACTAAGGAAACAGAGTGAGGTAGAGATATTCAGTTGTGTTGTCTCACTGCACGTGTTTGCTAATGACGTGAATATATGAAATAATCAAATACGTGGTCAGAAAAAAAAAATTAAAATCAAGCATCAGTACCCTCGTTTCAACCAATAATCTATAAATCCCAACAAATTATAGTTCATAATAGCATTAAAAACATTGATTTAAATCTTCCAGGTATCAGGTAGTTGTTATCCCTGATTATAAAAACATTTCCCAATCCCAATTTATTTGATAGGGACGGAGACGATACACAGATAAACTGAAAACACCTTCACAATGCAAGTAACCTTCATCAAACACAAAGGAAAGAATGTAAACGTCAAACCAATGATGCAAAAAAAAATAAAAATAACTGCACTTCACTAAAACATACTTTTTACTGGATCATGAGATGGCTGGTTCTCGTGTCAGGAATAAAATAATGCATATTTTAATGTGCTATAAAATTTGGATAAAGTCAGATAACGGGTGGAAAAGTTACAGCATACACATGTGCTCAGCAGCCTAGCTGACTTTGCATCAGCAGCAGCTGACAAAGCCTGGGCTATCCAATCCAGAAATACTAGCAGAATGGTTTGGATGTTGTGCGTTAACGATAGTGTCACCAAGCAGGTTAGCTGACCTGGAGCCCGGTCTTGAACTTCCGACGCAAAGGGAAGGCGTCTGTCCTTCTGAGATTCCTTCTGACCAGCTTTCTTCTCTTTGCCTTCTTGCTTCTTTTTCTTCTTCTTCTCCTTCTTCTCCTGTTCCACTTTGCTGATCAAGTCGAAAGGGTCGGCCTCGTCATCCAGGAGATCCCCATACCTGTTTGCCACAACGCAACCGTAAGCCTCCGGGAGCATGTTAGCCTGTGTTTGATGAGGAGAAAGGACACAGATCAAAGGCCGAAAACCTCCTTCAAATGCATATCTCACAAATAACAGTTAACACAGCAAAGACAAGACTCGAGAAACGACCGTTTTCGTGCCCAGCTACACCAGAACAGAGCTGGGGATGGTAGCTTTCTGTCTCGGTGAACATCCAAACAAATACCCACTGCAGTTTGTCGACAATTTTAAATGTTTACACGTGTGGAGACACGCGACACCACGCCCACGTGCTCATCAATTGGCTATTCACTAATCAATATTCATTGTATTTACATGGCTCAAATCCTCGTTCAACAATGGTGGATTATTCTGTTTAGTCAGGTCCTGCCGCCCGAATTGGCACAGGAACTGAAGTCTCAGGGGATTTTATTCATTAACGATAAATACAAATAACTTTCGATTGATGAAGAAACAATTTGAAGTTATAAACGTATCCAACGTTAGCTACATTAATAACACCAACCACTTTCTAGCTTCAGAAGATCTCGTTGCTTAACGTTTCTCTAAAAATAAGAGTAACTTACCCCCGAAACAAGACGTTCGTAAAATATGAGAACATCACGCACATGTCTCAGCGGAGGTAAACGGTGACGTTAGCTACCTCTGAATATTCAAATATAACGCTAACGGTTTGACAATTAAAACCTTAATCAACTCGCTAACCCCATCTAGCGTTAGCTAGTATTTTACTATGACAAAGAAGTTGATAACTCTAATTAACCATAACTTTTTGAGTTTGCATTTGATAGCTTAAGCTAAATTGATATAATTTCACGCTAGGTATCTCAGCTAGTAGTTTTGTGCGCTAGCTACTTTTATTACTATGCTAACTACGCTGATTGATGAAGCTAACGCTAGCTTAACGTTAGCTTAACGTTAGCCATGCCTGGTATCTTGCGTTAGCCCGGTTTTGTAGAACTTGGCTATCTCAAAGATAAACGTGTCGTTATCGGTGTTCCGATAAATTCAGTCTCATAGCTTATTTTGCCGACTGTGCATCAATTCACTGAGCTATTATTTAACATTTCCTGAGTTAGTCTTTTCCCTGACCTGCATTTTTATGCTACCCGTCTGTGACAGCAGCTGTTCCGGTCTCGAGTAGCTCGCGGTGGTAGAGTGGTATCTGATACCTGGAAGCTAAACCTGACCACACTTCAGGTGAACCTGCGTGTACCAGGTAACTCGCTCAGGTCAAATTACGTTTTTTCCATTAAATGCAACCGAATAAAAACCTAAAACGGACTATTTACTCTTTTGTTTTTCCAGTATGACATTACATTACTAAACCTTCCACACGAAATAACCAACATTGTAAGGTGGGTCTGATTTAATTGACGTAGTGGTTTGATTGAGTATTGAACTCAGCTGTGTTTGGTACTTTTCCATGTCAGGGCTCGTTCAGACATGGAAAAGACATGGAGAATGTTGAGTTCCATTAAAGTACAACGTGCACTAAACTGTGTAGATCTGTGAAAATTCCCAAACTATTCATGAACTTTAAATACTGTTCTTTGCTCAGGCATGCAGAACCTAATTCCCCTTCATGTATCATTAGATAGATGACCAATCAACTGATATTTATAAAATAACCCTATGAATGTATGCATACTCATTCATGTAGTGTAGCAATAAAATTAGATCAACACCTCAAACACGAGAAGCTGAGTAACTGTCATAGGATGAGTCATATTTGACATAATGAAACTTCCTCTAGTGGTCATAATAGAAAGTACAAATCTGTGATGTCAACCGGGGACAACTACAGTCTCAACCATACACAAGGGGGTTGGCCTACTCCATTCAAATTCATAATATAAAACTAGAAAGAGTGTAGAGTATGGCCTTAGGCAGTTTCAATTACACTTGCGAGGTTTAATAGAATCTAAGTGCTTGTGTTTTAAAGGTGCAATGACGAGCCATCTGCTCCAAAGAAATAGGGGGCAGCATTTCACCCTTACTACAGAGAC
This sequence comes from Anarhichas minor, assembly GCF_050575085.1. Lineage (NCBI taxonomy): Eukaryota > Metazoa > Chordata > Actinopteri > Perciformes > Anarhichadidae > Anarhichas > Anarhichas minor. The sequence continues at coordinate 6,921,099 of NW_027466471.1, read as the reverse complement.
CATACAATATAAATCTACAGAAATCAGTTAATAAGAAGAGAAACACCTTCTAACACCAGGTCAAAAGGATGCCAAATTCAATCAAATTGCTGAAACTGTGTGAGACAGTCAAAATAACTCTGTTATCTCATAATCTTCACATGTGGCCTGTAGTTTAAGGTAGCCATTAATGTGTTTGTGCCACTAACCGGGGGCTGTTCGGGCGTGTTCACTTTGATAGTTTGTTTATTGGACTAAATCCAAAGTTGCAGAAACAAGAAAACGACCCACACCTTCGTCTGCGGTCTGCAGCACCGAGAGACTGACACCCAACTCAGATTCAGCCATTGCGAACCCCAGCACCGGTGGTTACAGCCCCAAACCCACGGTTTTAGGGTTCGCTATGACTGAATTCAAGCTAACTGCTAAATGTCTCCGTCTCCCGAAGCTGCCACAGGCTCTACTCCCGGCGACGCAGCCTTCTGGCAGCGGAAAGGACGAGTAAAGGGTGTGAGTCGTTTTTTTTGTAGTTTCTGCCAGATTGGATCCATTTAACAAACTATCAAAAAGCACACCATGGATGTATTAATAACAAGTCCTTGGTGGAGCTCTACTACTTTGTTCTCTGGACTGAGGGCAAACTGGCGCAACCACACTTACTATAGTCTATGAGTATTACCAGGGTGTTACAAGAAAGTTCACACCAGACGGTAGATAGCATATATCTGCACCTCAATACATTGACAAATTTAGTTTAACGTCAAAACTGTTAGCCTCCTTTTGATAATGTTAGTTTAATTTTACATTTTTTGAATGTTGTAAACCAAACTTCTGCCCAGATTTTTACGTTTAAAGACACATTGTACAGTGCAGTAGGATATATTTGGATTGTCTTTTTAAGATAACAAGTAAGGGACACAAACAGGCTCACAGCAATGGGACAGGCACATGAAACCAAACAGAAAGGCTTCTTTTGCAGCTCATAGGATACTATGTCTTAATTTCAGCTAAAGCCTGTATATGGGCACGTTTTCTGACTCGTTAACTCTACATTAAAATGAAACTCATTTGGATGTAATATCTCCAACAATGCCAGTGAACTAAAAGGTGAATCATTTTTTGCATCATTAATTCAAGTCTTGAATTTACTTTTGATAAGCACATTTTGTGGGCAGATAGACTTGTGAAAAACATTTTGATACATCATGGAAGAGAGAAAAGTTAGGGTTAAATTCAAATGTTCTCCTAAAATTAAAACACTAACACATTTTCAAATAACTGTTGGTTTCTATTTCTCTTCCTCACACACAGTACACCCTTTGTTCAAATATGTCCGCCCTAAAATTATTACGTAACTTTGGCGCCTCTGGGCCACCGTTTCCTTTCCCTTTAAATTGACCAAAAACGTAATAACATAAACAGACTCCTCAGCGCGGGAAAGAGCCATCTGCTCCTCTCCAACGTAAAATTAACCGCCCTTCGCTCTCATTGGCTCCGGCGCGGCCCACCGCGCGCTCTGCTCGTCTTCATTGGCCAATCTTGATGTCAGCGTGCGAGAGCGCGGGTCAAGTGTTTGAACCTCATTGGATAAGAACGTCTCGACCAATCATCGCACTTACACCGCTCTCTGTCCTGCATATTGGCCCGCGAGTCTGCGAGGTGGATCCGTGTGGCTGCTGCCATTGGTTACTTGTGACACGTGGGATCAAATCCCTGCCACCGATTGGTCAGTCAACTGCTCAGGCGCGATTTTGCAACGCGGGACAACGCTCCTGTGAGCGCACACAGGTCAGTTCAGACGACAAGAAGGGAACTTACCATCATCTTCATATCAAACTGTCTCTCTCGCGGATACTTTGTAGTGAACAACGATCCGAGCCTTTTCGGAAATGAAGGACGTATTCACTCCAGACTGAAAAGGATATCTATTTATGACTTTTACTCATTCATTTTTTTTTCAATAATCAACAAGATTTAATACTTTTACAGTTTTTGCTTGCCTTTGCTGGAGTTTTGACATCCGTACGATGGCCGAAAACAAGCAGCCGCACGTTGTTTTCTGCAACGACTCTCCAAAAAGAGTTTTGGTGTCCGTTATTAAGACCACGCCGATCAAACCGAGGAAAGCGGAGGCCCTGACGCCGACGAGTCCCGGTTTCAGCGACTTCATGGTCTACCCGTGGAAATGGGGGGAGAACGCCCACAATGTGACTCTGAGCCCGGGCTCGTTTAGCGGGGCTTCGTCACCGACCGGGACCCAGACGGCCAGGGAAGCGGACACGGACCCTACACCTGACCAGATCAGGGTATGTTCAGACTGTAAAACGTGTTAGTGTGACAGATGATGTGACACAGACCGACTTGGGCTGTTGTTCTTGTGTAGTTTGAGGTTGTTAACGACACTGCAACTTTAAGTTACAGGCCTAACAAATATGACTACTTATAATAACAGCAAGAAAAGAGCGCGTGCAGGGTGCTAATGACATGTTTAACAAACAAACCATTCCGAACAGTCGTTATAGAAGATGAATACAGTTCAGGTGTAAATAACTGTTAATGTCTACTTAAAACGTGGACATTATACGGCCGGAGTGGAGAGTCATTTAAAAAAATCGCCCGCGCAATAGGGTGTGACACGGTGGATTTTAAACCCCAGTTACTTCCTGGTTCTGGAGCAGCTGCTCATACATGACGTCTAGTCGCGCGCCAAAAGTGTAACCGGATGTGAATGAATTATAATGGACAAAACGTGCGTCCTGCTACAGAGTGGAACACGTGAGCTCAGCTAAGGAAATTATGAATGATGACACGATGTGTGCACTGTATGAAATACAAAACGCTGGTTAAACTAATGTATAACGTTACTGAATATTTATTTAGTATAACAAATACAGATGTACATGTGTAGTAAGCATTATGACCACGATGTGTCAGATTACAGTACGCTCTTGTAAATTTAGTAAATCATAGAAGTACAAAAATATGTGTATCCTCAATATGCTCAGCATCTGCTCATGGTTGCTGTTCTAAAAAGGACCATGTAAGAGTTGGGTGCATTCTTTCTGTCAGGATGGCATCCGCAGAGGGCGTCCGCGGGCCGACACTGTCCGGGAGCTCATAAACGAGGGGGAGACTTCGTCCAGCCACATTCGCTGCAACATCTGCAACCGGGTGTTTCCCAGAGAGAAGTCGCTTCAGGCTCACAAGAGGACACACACAGGTGAGGCATTACCTTGAGACCAGGTGGACGCACTGTGATTCTATATTCTGTCCCAGGGATGGTCACGAGAATGCTGGAACATGAAGGGGCACAGCTATGCTTGGTCTGTGAAAGAGGACAACAATTGACCTCCCAGTGCCTATTTGAAAAAAATGGTGCACTGTATGTGTGTGTGTCATATTAGAGGCACTGTGTAATGATGAACTTTAAAACTATGACAATACTGAACAATATCCCTATCCCCCCTCTGCAGGCGAGAGGCCCTACCTGTGTGACTACCCGAATTGTGGGAAGGCGTTTGTCCAGAGTGGTCAGCTGAAGACGCATCAGCGGCTGCACACTGGGGAAAAACCCTTCGTCTGCTCGGAGAAAGGTATTGAGCTGAAAGTAGTGTTAGTGAAGTAATGTTATTCTACCAACAGCAGAGTCAACGTTTCGTGACCTTTCACTTTTAGATACTTTTAGGTGTTTTCCAGCGGCATGAAACGTGGCTCAGTTAGTGTGATCGACTGGAGCGTTTAACTGGCCGAGTTTAATTTGGAAAGTACCCGATAAACTGTAAAACAAATGTACGAGCTGAACATCACCGTATCATATTTTTATAAATAGAAAATATGATACCGTTTTCATAACAGCTGTATCTTGGCTGTTCTAAAGTCACAGAATAACATTGCCTTACTGCATTTATTCATACCTGCTGCTCTCTCTCTCTCAGGATGTGGCAATCGGTTCACACACGCCAACCGTCACTGTCCCAAGCATCCGTTCTCCCGCCTGAAGAGAGAGGAACCAAAGGAGGGCCAGGGGAAGGCTCAGTCTGTGGATAACAAGGCTGTGGCAGAGTGGCTGGCAAAGTAAGTGAACGCAACAGGACCGGTGACCTGAGCGGAGACGATCTGTTCTATAAAGCAGGAATAGTAGAACTCATAACGTGCAGTCGATGGCATTTTATGCTTACCCACTCTTCTCGGTCCTCGCAGGTACTGGCAAACTCGTGAGCAGCGTGCCCCCCTAACCACCAAGGGGAAGCCACAGGGCAAGGCGCGATCCGAGGACCAGGAGCAGCAGGATCCCATGGAGTTCCTCCAGTCCGACGAGGAGAACGGCGACGACGAGGAGAAGGCCGAGGAGGAGAAGGGCGGCCAGGGAGGAGCCGCGAAGCGCCGCCTCCAGGAGCAACGGGAGCGTCTCCACGGTGCTCTGGCACTCATTGAGCTGGCCAACAACCTGTCTCCCTGAACACCCAGCTCACCCACCCCCACTTCCTGATCCGGGAGCCCCCCCCCCCCATTCCCCGTCCCTCATATCTCCATCCCCAACCTCGCCTTCCTGCAGTATGTGCTGTAGCTAGAAAGTGTTCATCAACGCAGAACTATAGCTAGTTTAGTTTATTCCATCAAGTTGTGAAATCAGACTTTTGAAAGCGAACCGAATTGGCCTGAGATCCGTGTTATGCACAACCCCTCCCCCCCCCTCCCAGCACCAGGAAGGCACAAGCTAAAGCACCTTATTCAGCTTCCATTTTATCCTTCTTTTAGGCTGCTATAATTGTAGATTTGACTATATGAAGAATGTCTCTTTTTCTCCTGTCTTCTGAAGGCACAAGAAAGAGTACCAATTATGTTTTAATTTGTTGTGTTTGCACTTTGAAGGGTAACGAGTTCTTTTTGAGTGTATTGAGAGTGTAACGGAGTGTGTGTGACTGATGTATATATGGATTAAGCTCGGAGGGAGAGAACGATACAGGGTGTGGTCAAACATAGGAAGTGTTAAGTCGCATTCCAACTGTCAAGATGGCCTCTCATCATGCTCCCAGGTTTCATCTCCAAGCGTTGTAAAGCACAATTTCACTGCCACGATGGCGACGGTGGACAAAATGGACAGATAAGTTTTAGGCCTCACCTGTGAGGCGTGGAAAAAAAGACGTGCGCGTAGGCAGACTAAGAGGAGACAAGAGTCCAGCAAGCTGACATGGTCGTTTTTTTTTAATGTGCGAATGAGAGGTGATCATTGCAAGCCTAATCCAGAGCTCTCGTCTGGAAGCTCCACCACTTTATCGTTATATACGATACTTACAGATCTACAATATTAAAAAGGTCCAGAGTCCCTTTTTAAAAGACTTGCCATATTTCCATTTGAACAGCCGTTTCCCACATAGATACAAGAATCGTGGGTTAAAAACATGCAGACCTTTAAGTTGTTTTCCAACCAGACGGGAGATTTATTTTCACATTGGATGTCAATCGCCTTTTATATTAAAAGGTGCGAGACCAGTTACGATACGGGCACAGCATCACAGTAGTGTGTGATGCATCTGTCATCTCATTTCAGAAGCGTAAATTATGATATTTATTTCACCGTACTTTCTTCTTTTCTTCCTGGCTCACATTTTGTTGCTCTTTGACAGCCCTGGAATCTTTTTTTCTGGCACCAGCCGGGAAAAAAAAATCAGCAAAGTTTTAAAACCATAGAATATATCACATGAACGTAGACTACCCGTTTATTGATATTCAGCACTTACACCCCTTATTAAGTCTCGGATTAAGCTTGCAATGCACTGAAGAATAGATTTGTTGTACGTGTCCAAGGAAACAGCGCAGGTGTTTTGTAGTGCCGGGTGATTTTCCTTCATTTGTTTTTTACATTTTTTTAAGCAACACTACATCCTTCAACACTGTATGAAGCCTCTCATAACTGCCCTGTCACTCTAGCTGTGATGTTTGATTTACAAAGTGTGGAGTTACGGTGAAACTGGAAGGCCAGCGAAATGTTGATAATGAAAACACCAAATGATTTATTTTTACCCAAGTATAGTATATTTTGAAGCATTTCTAACCCGTAGTCTATTTTGTGGTTTGAGAAGATTATGGCATTTAATATATATATATACACACATTGTGTTTGTTAGAATATCAAGTGTGCACGATTTACGGGAGAACTTTGAAGTTGAATTTTAGTTTTCAGTTTTCCCCTCCGCTAACACCCCCCCAACAGTTTTCATGTTTGACATGTGTAGAGTGATCCTGCTTGCTTGGTAGACATTTAATTACACATTTTTTAAAGAAAAAGGTAAGATTTCTCTGACAGGCTGTCCACACTGTTATACAATTGTTGGTTTTCAATAAACATTCAATGAACCTGACCCAGAAATTCAACGTCTTTGTCAATTTATTGAGTCATGATTTAGAAGTGAAATTAAAGCAGTATTGCATCAAAGCCTTTAAAAACAATCAGTTCATTGACGGGGTCGTCCTGATCAGAGGATCGGCAGTTCGATCCCCGGCTCCGCAAGTCCGTGTCAATGTGTCCTTGGGCAAGACTCTTAAACCCAAATTGCTCCTTTTAAGGTTCTGAATGTTCGATGGTGCTGATGGGCAGGTGGCACCTTGCATGGTAGCGCTTGCCATCATATGAATGATGACATGTAATGTTAAAGCACTTTGAGTGGTGGGAAGACTAGAAAAGCAGCGTATAAGTACAGTCCCTTTACCATAAAAATGAAAAGTGTAAAAACAATAATTATGCTCCAATATGGAGCAGAGCAATGCCACCCAGTGGTAAGAGCTGAAATAGTGTCTTCATTTAGTTTGCGGTGCACTTCCCTGTTGAATCTTCAGCTCTTGTGCTCCTTCTGCGTTACTCCCGGATGATTTGTGGTTAAAGATGAGATACGAGTACATTAGTCCACCCGACATGCTGCAACGCAAACGATGAAAGAAATGAATCGTGAGGCCCTGGAAAACAATGTGCCCGGCAAGACCATAAACTTTACTGTCGTTCATAGATGCTTTGCACGGGCTTGGAGTATGGAAATACATTTCACAAAGCTGCTCTTAAAAGACTAGGAAATCAAACATAGTAAGAAATGTAAATTTTCAGTTGCAGCCAAGTACAGTTTGTAACGACATTTAACAAAACATGTCATAAAAAAGAACAGAATAAAAATAAAACTGGAATGGAAAATATAAACTCTTACCAAATGCTGAGGCCGAGGAAGTTGGTCCAAGAGAACAGGTAGTCTCCGCCCACAAAGATGCCGATATAAGCTACTGCCACGTTCTTAAAAAAAAAAAAAAAAAAAAGGATTATGCAGGTTAGTGATGATCTTGTTAGCAGAAATTGGACACAGAGAAAACACACAAGGAGGTTGTCTTAGGTTCTGTATCTGTTCATTGATTATAGTGTGCAGTGTGATGTAAAATCCAGATCCACATACAGGTTAGAACTTTAAGCATTGTCTATTAGTAAAGTAATGAATTTGGAGGGTTAGGCAATCTTGGCGGAGATATGCAGAGCCTGTGCTTTCCAGTCTCTAAATAGTATCGTCGTCGGCGTGTTCTTACCTTTATTGCCCCCACTACTGTTGTAGTGAGTGCCGAGTTATAATAGCTGCACAGGACTATGGAATACATCAGCACGAACCTGAAAAACAACACAAAGCTGACTCTTGTAAAACTGACTAGGGTGAGGTGGTAATGTAAGAGCTATGGAATTCTTTAAAAAAAATGTATCTCAGTTGCAACAAAGTTGTGACATACCCCATGAAGCATGACGTGAGGAAACAAAAAATAAAAGTTGCTTCAACCCAGTCCTCAAATGTGATTGCCTGTGAATCAAAAACACGAAACTTGTGTCAAGTAGGAAAAAGCAGAGTTTGTGGCACAAACACCCAGAAATAACCCACTGGATCACAGTTACCGTCTGTACCTTGTGTAAATCTCCAGTAACCGCACTTGCCAAGAGAGTGGGGATGACAATGATTAGTGCATTGTAAAATAAGACACCATACTTCCCAAGGCCCTGAACAAACAAAAAAACAACCATGTGTGTAAACAAACGGCAAACCTAAAGACAGTTACTTCTACTGCATGTTGAATATTGAAATATTAACAATATTAACAATTTTACTTCTATAAGCCGACGGCTATCAGCATCTAAAATCACAATGCTCAAAAAGGTTGCTGGTGTTTTGTGTGGAGATGATGTAATCCCATGTGGTCAAAATCCTGTTTACTGGCTGACCAAACCAAAGCCGTCACCGTCGCTCACACCTTACGATGCAGGAGTTACAAATCGAAGGACATATAAACGGTCCAAACCCATTGTTTCCCGGAAAAAAACAAGTTTAACTTCCTTTATTTCTTTGGAAAGACAACTATGCAGCACGATCTTCTACATCTTCACACTTTATCGCAATTCAATACCAGATAAAGCAGTTAACCGCACCTACACAGACTGTGGTGAATCTACAAGTAGAATGCAGTACAGATTGTGTCTGTTTGCACAGACTGTGCAGGGAATGTTACCTCAGTGCCAAGTTTCTTCTTGGTGTACACGCCGCTGGCAGCAGTGAAGGCATCGTTGAGCAGGATGAATGAGTAAGCCTCCACATCAAAGGCCAGGTCTGAACTAGAGGAGAGGAAGGGGCGGAGGGACAGCAAAGGTGTTCAGTTCTTACGTGATACGTAAACAAATCCAAGACAAAAACAAAAAAATATCCATACCTCGCAGCAACCATGGCACCAAGGACTATGGTCACAACACTGTACACAAGTCTCTTTGGGAATGTTTTTCTGGAGAAAAAAAAGGGAACACCGACACATTCAGATCAAAACTCCCAAAGCTCCCACCTTGTTTAATTGGGCTGATAAACTGACGTTAGACCTGTAAGAATTGCCTCGTGATACATAGCGCGCAGTACTTTCAGACCAGTTGTGTCACAATTCTGATGAGGTTATTTGTTTCAAGGCTCTAACAGCAATATATAAATCAGAGATATGCCTCACCTTAGTATATATACTTCCAAGACCATCGTCATCAATATGGTGAATTTCCGTAATACTGTAAACATGGGTAAACTGTAAAAAAATAAACCACATGAATGAGCACAGACTAAGACTAAGGACTAAACCTGCTTTGTTTAGACAACAACCAAACTGGATCAACCTGAGTTTTTTGGTGCTGGCCAGTCCTGTTATATGGTTCCCAACATACAGCAAAGGAAGGGGGAAAATCTGGCAAAGAAACACAAGGGGAACAATATTTTAGCAAGTAAATAAAGATGAATATATTTAGATTTTTTTTCTAAGAAATAAGAAATCCTTACTTTTAAGGGAATACTTCTGTCGAAATCTTGAAACTGGACTGTTTTGCTCATTTTGGCAGCATAAAGGACAACAAGAGTGGCGATCATCTGAAAGCACCAAAGTGACTGTGAAACGTGTGTGTGTGCGCATGACTGACACACACAGAGACACACTCACACACTCACACACACACACACACAGACACATCCACAACTGGACAACTTACCTGTCCAATTCCCAAACACATGTAGGAGGGAAACCTGCAAAACCAACACATACACAGTTAAAGGCTGAGTGTGATTCAATAATGATTTATTATTATAAGCTTCCTCTGTGTGTGAGGGCGTTTACTTTGCAAATACTGTGCTTAAGTACACTTGTGAGGTACTCAACTTAAATACTTCCATTTTCTCTTTACGCCACTACATTTATCTGAAGCCTTACTAGTTACTTTGCATATTCATATTCAAAATACAGATTCAAATAAAGTATTGACAGTAGTTCAATTAGCTCCACCTTCACCATTAAAGTGATGTACGCATTAGCCTAATGCATGAATATAATCCAGTAATAACATTATTCGCACAATGAGCGGGCCAACATTTACATTTACTTTAAGAATAATATGTTGTGATGCCAATAGTTAGCAAAACATTTAAATGCATGACTTTTACTTTAATACCCCCACACACCGTGCTAATGCTACCCTGATAACGCAGCGTACGGTGCACGTCTTCCGCCTCTGATAACCGACTTGATGACAGCGCGACTAAAGCGTCGCGTAACGTTACCTGAAGCTCGTGAGCACCGTTTTATTCACCACCGTGATGACAAACGAACTGCCGGCGTAAAACACGGCGGAGTAAAACCGGAGCAGTCCGGAGTGTTCAACGGGTTCTTGGCAGGCGGTTGAAGACATCGTCGATTATTATGAAGACACCTGTTTGGCGTTTTAGAGAAGTTGATAACAGGAGAAGCAGAGAAGGAGTCGGCTACTTCCTGGTTTTGGTGGGAGGTTCTGGTTCTACAACTAAAAAAAAACAGAAGAAGAAAAGAAAAAGACATGGCGGATGTCAATCTCGATGCTCACTCGTGTCCATGTACAAACTTTTTTTGGTTGATTTTGAAAACAAATGCCCCACCAGTATTCTGCAGGCCAGTAGGCATGAATTGTCTTTAATTACGTGTATATCTGAGCAATACAAGTAGGGACCTGTGATATATGTGACATTTTGTTCTCAAGTTAATAAAATGTACTTGCAACCACCCTTAAAAAAACGCTCAAAACTAAGAAGCCGGAATGTGCATCATGCAGCGTTGTGGCAAAGTATGTTAGGATTTTGTTGATCGGCACACGTCATCCAATCAGTCCACATTCTTTCTATTTGCAGAGATAACTTGAGAACAACATCAAAAACAGACACGAAACATCTCACTGACACCTTTAGGTTTTTGTTATTATGAACAGTGCTTGAGGATAGACATGTTATTTATTTAAGGTCGGTCCGTGTACGTTTTAAAAGTTTGTTTCATCGAAAATACAGAAATACCACGTTTTGTTCGTTTTCCGTTTTAAACCAAAAACGGAAAAGCACAGCCGTTTCCTCGTTTTTGTTGTCTAAATCTAAAAAACAATTGCTCTTTTGACCCGGAAGTAAGAATATTTCAAAATAAAAGTCAAGGTAATAGAATGACCGTATGCAAGCATTTCTTATTTACAGTCCATTATGCAAGCACATACCAGGGTAATATTAGAAGAACAATAAACTAATGAATATAAATAAATACATCTGGTCCCGATGGGAGTATGTTAGGAACAGTAGTTGATTACAGGTGGTTTAATATTAATTTATCCATGTATACAGCAATAATCAACTTTTCGATTAACCAGTATTACAGTTCATAATATAGTTTAATCAAAGACAATTTGTGTGTGCAGAGTTGTTGCTGTTAGCCCTGATATTTATTTTTCCACGGTATTCTGTTCCTTGAGTGAAGGCAGAGCATTAAAAGTGTTTACCATTTCTACCAGTAGATGGCAGTATCAGTGTATTTAAACCATAGATTTAGTTATATTTACTTGTGTCTTTGTTATTTGTCAATGTTATTGATACAGGTGTATTTAATGCTGTTTATTTCATCTGATATGTGATGTTCATGGTTAATTTGCAAACTAGTTATATACATCATGTATTTACTTGTTATTTTTATGTAATTTCAGAACCAAACATTCCTACATGGAAGCGTGAGCATGTATTGATCACGAGGCAATAAATAATGAGAATTGAAAAATAAAGAGACATTTGGTTTTTTCAGAAGTCAACATGAATAAAGTGTTGTTATAAAGTGCACAGCTTCAATCTCCATTTGCTGACAGTGTCTCCACTAGAAGGCGCTGTTGCATCAGACTAGTGGAAAAGAAAACGTCTTCATTTGACAGAGAGGCCTCGAGCACGACTTTCTCCATCAGCTTTACTTTCAGCAGTTTGATTGTTCATGCAAGTCTGCTCCGTCATATTCTCGCTCGCTTAGAGACATCTATTTCTCTCCTCGTTTTCCACCACACATTGAAATGATAAACGATAATTGCATTTTTCTTTTTGTCTTGTTTTATCAACAAACAAAAAGAAGATCCTTCTCTGATCAGCTTTTCAACATATTGCCCCTTGGAGGCGAGATGAGCCTGAGCCAAACGTTGCTGACAGTTTGAGTGCTGATAAATCAAAGCCATGGAGACTTCTACCACAACAGATATGCTGCCAGCAGGAGTTCAACCATGCACAGCTGTCACATGTTTTTGTCTGTGTCTAACGGTAAGCTTTGCTGCGGCCCCATGTGACACCATCATCTTACACTGTTGCTGATGTCGTGCAGCCGGTTGCCTTTCAAACAGTTTGGATTTGAGGACTCCGATGAAGGAAACTCAACTTGTATTGGTTTGGTGATAGATGAGAGCTCTTCGGTAAATGGTGAAGGAGGCTGAAATGTCTTCACATTAAAGGCTACCAGCAGTGGAGAAACCTGTTCTGACTTGAGTAGACACATGTGAGAAAGTATGCTTGTTTAAGAGCCTGAGTGAGTCAAACGGGATATTACTGTAATTAGCTGGAGGGGCTTTTCTGCCGTTTTAAAGGGATGAGTCATTTACAATCATAAAAGCCTGAGGACTTGGGCGTTTGCCGGATTAACAGCTCAATGTTGAGAACCGGGGGAGTACGGTTCACTTTGAATTTATGTCATGAACATATATTTCACCTGACGTTCACACTGTCCACTTTCTGATTTTGATAAGCCCAAAATGACAGAGATACACTGTATAGGTGTGGCAGCAGCAGGACTCACAATAGGGTTTACTACTGACTGCACAATACTACAGCTGCGTCAGATGCCGAGCTTGAAATGTGTTGCACACTGAGACCTTTTGCTTGTTTTTGTTCGCAAATTAAGCGAAATGAATCCCTCAGTTTTCTGCATCGAACGTGCTGCAGAATACTTAACGCACCATCAGCATTTTTTTGACGGTTTAAATGTTGAGTTTCACTGCTGGGTTTATTAAAAAGCCGCCCAGTAGCAATAACAGGAGTTACACAGGAGTGTCTCTGTTTTGTTTAAGAGGATCACTCACTTTGGAATGAAACCAAATAAATCACATGCATGAGCTCACACAGTGAAGGTTTTACAGCCTTCTCTGTGTGTAGCAGCTCGTCTCTGTGTCAGGACATGGGAGGGAGCTTTGATCCTCAGAGGACAACAAGGACAGTTTAAGTCCAATTCACTTGAATTTCTAATTTGATCTGGAGTGACATTTTCATGGTTAAGTTACAGTATTTATAGATTCCTCATATATATATATATATATATATATATATATATAGTCTCTATCTGTGATTTTTGAAAGCTCTTATGCTTGTTATGACTAAGTTATGACTTTGCCAAGAGCAGCATTGTATCTAAAACGTATATCTCTCTTCATAGTTTGACTATTGCCTGACAATCATCAACGATACATCCGGGGACACAAATATGAATAACACAAAAGAAAAATAATACATTTATTAAGTCACATTTCTCAGAGATTGATTTTTTTTATACAATGATTGTCTAGATGCAAAGGTAGACGTAGTATTCACATTATTTACCAAACTATAAAAACTATCCCATTATAAGTAAAACTCCAAATTCTTTACAAAAGTAAAAGTACAGAAGTATTAGCAAGGAAATACACTCAAAGTTAAAAAGTACCTATAATGCAGAACAGCCCCTTTCAGTTATTAGTGGATCATAATTATCGATTATCGTTAACATGTAAGCTGTACTTTAATGTCGTGGCAGTCGAAGTGGAGCTGATTTTAATCGCTTCACGTACTGTTGGGTAGTTTAATCCATAACACTGCAACAGATTTTATGAACTGATCAGATGTTTTGTTTTGAAAAGTAACTATAGCTGTTCAATAAATGTAATGGAGTAAAACAATAATTCCCTCTGAAATGCTGCAGGGTAGAAATACAGCGAATAGTAATTCAAAAATCAAAGTACAAGGACCTCTAAATGATCATAAACCAGAAAGAGAAGGCTCCATAAGGGCTTTCTGTATGACACGAGCTCTTGAAACACCAACTGTAGTAAAACGCGACGTCTCAGTAAGCTGCTTTCTGCTTGTTCTGTTTCATCCGCCACTGCAGCATCATCAGGGCTCTCTTCACTTTGGGATGAGCACACACGGGCCTCCTCATGTCCTTTACTCGCAGTCTGTGGAGCCACAAGCGGAGAAAAAGTTTCATATGATATTGAAGTTGTTACAAAATGGTTATCATGTGGCTGATTGTTGATCTGCACCACTCACATCAGTGCAGGGATGTCACAGGCGCCGCTGCTGTGCTGCATGCTCCATCCTTGAACCTTCCGCAGCATTCGAGCAGGGATGTCCTTTTTTGTTGCGATGCAGCATTTTGGGATGCCAGCTGCAAAGTGGGATTAAGATACGTTATACGAATGCTAGAAAGAAAAGAACATAGAATAATAGAATATGGTAATTGAAAAATGTATTCTGAGATTTGTTCTAGACATATGGATTGTTTCTTTGTGCTATCGGCGCCGCGCAGTCAACTTAAATCTCCACAAAAAAACAGTTTATTACCGTTTAACAATTTCAGGGGTTTACCTTCTTCTCAAGGGCACAATATAATATTTGGGGCTTGGGTTTGACTTTGGCTTTGGTTGGCTTTCAAAGAAAATAGCGAATATCATTTAAAAAAAAAAAGGTTTTAAAACTAAAAAGCAACACGGATGAAAAAACATGACAAAAATACATCGTCTGCTCTTCCTGCAACACATGCACATTTAAACTTTCTAGGTTAATGTGAACAGAAATCTGCAACTCAATAACTGTTTAAAACCCTTTACAGTTTTATTCATGTTTGCTCCATAGAGACACCTCTACTTCCCCCCATCAATCTAAACATCTCTGACTTATTTCAGAGCATGTACATCACTTGTCCTCAGATGAAAACTGACCCAAAACAAGCGCTGTCTTGGTTTTAACATCGTCATGATGATGTTCTTACCTTCAGTTGAGGTGATGGCCAAAGCACAGAGGCAGACAATCACAAACGCAACTTTCAGCTCCATGATGATGGAGAAAATGATGAAACAGAGTCTATCCTTGCTTTATAAATACTGGCACTGAACACACACACACACACGCACGCACACACACACACACACACACACACACATCTACCCACACACACACACACACACACACCCACACACATCTACCCACACACACACACAGGTGTGCAAACACCCAACCTCAGGCAGAGGCAGCATGTTCTCAAACCGTCCAGCATCTTTCTCAATGGAACAGGTTGCTCAACACAAAACAGCGATGATTACGTCATTAAAACACGGCAAGTTTGAAGTCCTTATGAAAATCAAATGTTACTTTCCTTTTCAACACAACTCTTTGTTCAAACTGCTGGCTCAGGGGGAACGTGTGGTTCAGGTGTGCTGTGCTCAGACGAGCCCCGACAGGTTTCATAACTCTTTCAACATGATCTTCATTAATGATCGATTTATTCACAACGAAAGCTCGGCTAATGCCGCACCCAGAGTCACGAAAGGTAGAGGATACATAGCTTAAACAATTGAGACCAATAGGACACGAAATTAAAATCAAAGGTCGAAGGTCAGAGTAAAAAGGAATACTACTTTTAAAGACTTGTGACAAATAAGTATGTGTGTTTGATGCAAGGCTGTGTTGTAATCTTCAAATGTTGAATAAATAATTCTGTAAACCTTTTGAGCAGTGGAACAATCCAGAGGACCAGAGCTCAAGGGTCTGTCAGCGAGACTCTTCCTCTGTAGATGGCCCTGACCTCTGACCTCGCTGCAGAGGGAAACGCTCAAAAAATTAACAGGCGAGGACAAAGACAATCAGACATTTGGCAACATTGTGGAGCAAAAGATAGCAGGTATTGATAAATAAAGGTTTGTGATGACAATCCGTGTTGAGATATGGATCCGTCGACTGCAGCTCAGCGGTGGAGACCAACTCTCACGTTCACGGTGTGCTCAGGTGCGGCTTGCAAACCTGTGTCGCAATTTGTGCAATTCGACTGAGCGTGCAAACCAGACAATATAATTATGGGGGATGTTGAACTCAGTTGCCCGGGGCAATTTGTTCTGAAAGCAATATTAAAAGACTGACTACTTGGTTGTACATGTGGTGGCAGTAAAACAACAACAGATGCAGAGTCTGTATGGTGTTTGGTTTGCATTTCGTTTTTTTGAGCATGCAACAGCAAATACCTGCTCTAAAGTCTTCAAATCACAAGAGTTGCTTTGTTTTCTTCCCGTCTGAGCCAGTTTGACAGATATAGTACACACTGACTTGTTTTATTTTCTTCCCTCCTGTAAATCTGGAGGATTTGTTTTCTTCTTTAAAAGAAGCCTCTGTGGCCTGGTTTGGCTTAACTGGCTGGATTATCAAATGTATTGGCAGCTTGACATTTCAAAGTGTCTGATCAGTTACTCTGCTTTTTTTGCAAATGAATAATTTCAAGGTGTACATGAATAGGAATTCAAGCAGAACTTAACATTAACTCAGCTATAAAAAATGATCATCATTTAGGGCCTCAAATAATGTACCGGGCTGCTACTTTAAGTTAATTTAGTCGACACATTATCTACTTGAATGCACCGTGGGATCATGTAAATCTATATTAATTTACAATGTGCATCAGGGATGCAACAATGACCAGGGGCATTGAAGGCTTTTGACGGTAAAAGGAATCACAAGATGCATCAGTCAGATTTACCAGAAATAAAAACAAAATGAAGATCAAGCTCTTCCGATATGCCGCACAGGTATTAAATTAGTCAAAACAGGTCGAAGTCAAAATGTGGGAGGTGCTGCATCCTGTTCAGCTGGATCGTGAACACATCACAAACTGTCGTTCTGGCAGAGACATCGGCTTTCAATCATCGCACACAAAGAAATGTGACTATTAGAATCCTCTTTGTTTCATTTTACGCAAACTGGACGTGTTGATGCACAGCCGAGATATGTGTGGTGTCAAGTTACATTATCTACTGACTTATCAGAAGTAGCTCTCCATGTTGGGTAATTATCAACTCCTACACACTTCACACACGAGAAAATAAACAATTATTGTCAGCGAATCGTCAGTTAAGGGTGTAATTATTTTGAGCGTGGGAATAATGAAAACAGACAGCAGGAGGATTTTGTTTTTGGTATTGATACATTCTGTATTGTTTCTCCTATTTTCAATATACAGTAATATGTCTACTACACAAGAAGGAACTGCTTTAGCATCAACATTCAGCTGTTTTACGTGGATGTCTGTAATCTCTGATCTCTGACTTATTTACAGTGTTTTCTGCTATAATTCGTATTTAAAACGGAGCTCTGAGGTGTGTTTTATCCTCTCATATAGAATACAGTTGTGTTTACATTATGTGCATAAGTATATACATTTCTAAGGTTGGAACAAACTTGACATCTACTTTTTAGAAGCAGTGTCCCTCTCCATCAGGATGTGGATGAAAATAGCCAATTACTGAAGTGAAAGGTAGTTCTCTTTCCGTGAAATATCAGGGCAGCAGGGGTTAAGACACAACAAAGTTTGACTTAGCATATAATTGGTTCAAGGTTCAAATCTCAAGGCTTGTGGTGGAACAGGGATGATCGTCCTTCTGTTGCAGGGCCCCCGAGAGCCAGAGGAGCCTCCACAGAGAACAGTATCAGTGCTCAGTCTGCCCTCTGGTGGCCACATGCAGGAGGCGCAGCAGCAACTCTGCAGCAGAGCTCCCTGCGGAGCCGCGGGCCGGATCTGAGGCCTCGATCTCCCCCAGGCAGTCAGGGTCCACCGCACAGCTCTCTGAGAACGAGGACAGGACGTTATTCAAGCTGTGCCCAAAATACAATTCATGCCATATCGGATTTAGTAACTCTGAACGCGACAAACGTGAAACCGGATTGCACCTGAGTCACAGCAGAGTCCCGAAGCAGCGCAGCGTCCTCCCTCAGATCCACAGGGTCTCCCTCCTGCATGGCAGGGGGTGAGCAGGTAGTTCTCCTCCACGCAGTGAGCCGTTTCCGGGGAGCCCAGCAGGCAGCCGAGGCCCTCCCCGCAGCAGATACTGGGGCCGAAGCAGTGGCCTCTGTCTCCGGGGCCACACGACATGCACTGGAGGAGAATGGGATCAATTTAAGCATTAAATCAGATGAATTATTGTTGGAACATTGCCACTTTTATTATTCCATTCTAACGAACAATACTTTCACTCTTCCCTCTCATATTCAAACAGCATTGGAAGTGGGACCTGCATCTTAAATACTGGAAATGGTTGCTTGATTTCTGTTAAACATTTACCTCACTTCACTATATGTTTGTGTATATTTCTTATCAACTTGCTTCTATATCAGAAGTCATGAGAATAAAAATAATATAAAAACACCTGAGATGCATCATACCGACAGTTGTGGTTTCTTTTATGAGCTACAATACAGAAGTGTATTATATACACACACTATACTTGAAAGTAAATATGTTCATCTAATTTTATGCTCCTGAAATTTAAAGTGTTTCTGTTCTCCTTCATTATTGCTTTCATAACTGACTTTAATTATGGTCCTTACCAGATTTTTGTTTTCACTTTTTAGTAAGTGAAATGGCCGGGTTGTTCTTTACACATCTGAACCCAAACCATTAAACCAATTATATCAAATCTGATCTCATACAATTATTATGCAATTACTCATATTTCATACTTACAATTTCCTTAATTTTATACTTTGCACTTTCCTTATTTCACCCAGTTAGTTAAATGTCATTTGAATAGGCTCAAAGGCAGCTTAGGAAGTTTATAATTCTAGATTTTCACAGAAAAAAAAGTCAAAAAGTCAAAAAGGATGAAACCACAGAAGGAGGCAGAAACGCCAATGGTCCTCACCTGTCTGATCCCAGTCTCCGGGAGCGCTCGTTTCCCTCCACGGGGGCAGTTCTGGATGTAACAGGCGGATGAGATGGCGAGGAGTCCCAGGACGCACAGGTGGAACAAGGAGTGAGGCATCGCTGCTGGTTTTGGATGAGCGCCGCGCACCGGTATGTCCTCCGCCTGGGTGGATGTGTGACTGATGTCCCGGAAGACTCCTCACTTATAAGCAGATGGACGCGAGCCCACAAAAGCGACTGCCACTGCGATCTGACGTCAGTGTCGTTCCGCCGTCCACGTGTACGCGCGCACCCGAAGGCCACC
Organism: Anarhichas minor; assembly: GCF_050575085.1. Taxonomy (NCBI): domain Eukaryota; kingdom Metazoa; phylum Chordata; class Actinopteri; order Perciformes; family Anarhichadidae; genus Anarhichas; species Anarhichas minor. The sequence goes on along the minus strand of NW_027466471.1, from coordinate 6,902,030 downwards.
TGCGTGCGTGCGCGCAAGAGGTCGCAGCAGACATGGCTCTGCATCAGATGTCTGCCATCTAACAAATCTACACAAGAAAGCGGCGCTGACAGCAGAAGATGCCCTTTTCTGTATTCAGGGTCGCACAACACTTATTTGGAGTAACTCCTCCGCGGCAGATGGCAGGAGGGCGCACACTGGAAATGGCAAAAACATGCACAACTAATTAGGCCTGTGTACAACTAATTGCATCTAATGCAATAAGCACGCTGATTAGGTACATTTCATGTTGGTCATGCACAATTCAGCTGTCAAGCTTACCCGCTGCTCATTGCTGCAGGACGATCAGTTTTAACTTTTGTCCCATGAAGGTAAACTGCTAGCATCATGGCAACCTCAGGGTCACACAAATTATGATTTCCCTGATGATATTCAAAACGATCGATGAGCACAACAAGATTAGCATTTCAAGTAAACACGAAAAGCCTTTTATTCCGTTCCGTGTGTCGTTGCATGCTTCGGGTTGTATCTCACCTATTACCTGCCGATGCTAATTACCAAATAAATGCTAAATGGCAAACCTGAGGCGTCAGCATGTGTGGAGGATTTCTTTGAAAATTATCACGGCGTTCAAGCCAAAAGCTTTTCAATAAATACAGAAGGCGCTCTTTAGATTACTGTACTCCTGAACAATGTGAAATAAAAAGTTGAATTTAAAAACAGTTCTTCTCACAAATAGAAACAACTCCTGTAATAAACCTTGAAATAAACAAGTGAAATGGAATTTAAGTTTGACGGCTGATGACATGTACAAAGCAGAAAAATAAGCCGTTACGACTCCAATACACAGTGCGATTTAGTATGAATTATGTGCTTTTATCCATCGCTTGTAGCTCAAACAGTGAAGCCGACGTCTCTGTTTTACGTGCACAATAACTGATTCCAGCCTTTGCTCGTACTGAGCGGATACAGGATCATGACCTTGGTTAAGCTTAATGTTGTCAGGGAAAGCAACACATAACTTGTGCTGTTTGTGATTCCGAAGCCCAATAAACACTATTGTTTTTCACCCTGACTTTGGTCCGTTTTAACCCTTATGTGCTCACAAAATCAAACTCATAAGAAGTAATTGGGGTGAAGAGTGAAGTGGAAGAGGATAGCGACGTGGACAAGGACACAGGAGGACTTGGACATTGTGCACACATTTATTTCTCAACACTGCTGCGTATAGGAAAAGCAATAATAACAAGTGAAAGTAGACGCAGTCCGTCTGAAAGTTCATGGAATTACACCAACTTGAAAGAAATTCAGCTTTCCGATATTACCTGAGAAACCCTTGCCACTGCCTGAATTCATGCAAGAATATACAGTTTAATATTAACATGAAAAAATGTGTACATTATCACTCCCTAGAAATCCGTTTTCTTCCTGCGTTTACTGTCTGTAGATAAACAACCAATACGCACGAGTGTAGGGAATGTCATGTGGTGAATAGAGTGAAGAGCGGATGGCCGAGCATGACACGGCATTCTTCCTTCACAATGACCACACAGCCTTGGGTCCACTCGAAATCCACTTTCATTCTTCTGGCCTCTTGCTACTTCTGTCCCCCAACCTTTTCTTTGTGCCTCCTCAACACATCTACTCATCCAGGGTCTCTACAGAGGCTGCAGAACCAAGGCTGCAACCGCACATGCTCGATGAAAGACAGACAGGGAGCGAGGTGGAAGAGAGGAGAACATTTCTGTTTTTTTTTTTTTTTTTAAACATTCTCTGACGCAAGATTCTTGTAAAGGTCTTTGCTTTCACTGATGTTCTTTCTACCGCTGTGGACATAAAAAAACATTGATTTTGTGACGTCACCGATCCAAAGAAATAACATCCACAGCAAGACTGGAAGTACTTATAACGCGTGTGAATAAGAATTCCAAAAAAAGTTAGAAAAGAGGGATAAATAGTGTCATGGAAATTGTTGGTCAGACAAATTTGTCATTTGTTTAGGACGGTCCAACACCTGTCAATCATTACAGTACCACACATCTGTGAAGATGCACTGTATATCAAGGAGGGGGACGGAGGTAGCGTCAAACCAAGGAAACAATAATAACAAATAAACTGGAACCAGGATCTGTTACTTTCAGCTGTTAATGTTTTTCCCAAAGCGGCAACATCTGAAGTACAATCCTTACTTCACCTTCTATACGATCCTCCTCAAAGGCGTGAGTTTGCCTTTCTGACGGCATCTGTCAGTGATGCACACGCATGACATCACTGCGTGGGGTCGGGCTTTGGCAGGCCGGACACAAGATGTGATCGGATGTCGACGTAGTGACGGAGTTTAGTGGTTGCGATTCCCTCCGCACGCAGGAACGGCAGAGCAAGTGACCGCAGGTGAGGCGGTAGATGGACGATGCCGATTTGGAGTAGACGGACACCGAGCAGGAACATGCCGAGCACGTCTTCTCACCTGGCAAGCAAATGCGAGAGAGGATTAATCAAACGGTTCATGGATTTATATTGATGTAACACATCAGAAACACATTTCAAAACTCCTACACTGTCATAAATTTGCGTTTTTTCCAGTCGTTTTCACTGTAAATTCAGTTTTTTTTGTTTACCCTTTTTTTCTCCTTATCAAAAGAGTATTTTGTGTGAGAATTTTTCCAGTTCAGAAAAAACGTCTTTTGTTTGCGCTGAATTTTTGTCAATCCAGGCTCCTGTAAAAAATGAACCGTGACCGTTAAGAGGGTTCTTTTCTAAGCCCGACGACCTCTCCATTAGTTTACAGGAAGTGCAGCATCAGACTAGACACTGAGTGAGCGATGACAGAGCTGTTCTCCTGACCACAGTGGCCACTTTTTTACGAAAGATCAAGATACAACCTTCCATGTTTACAGAGGATTGTGTGTTTTGTCAAAGTGTTCCAAAGGGGACCTTTCTAAATCCTACCTGGTTGCATGCTTGGAGTGCCTGCAGTCGGACATCGCTGTGGGGTGTTCAGTGGTTCAGAGTCAGGACAGGCCCGTCTCTGCTGAGACAGGTTTGAGGTGAAGGAGGGTCGGCCCTGCAGGGCGGAAAGGAGGGCCTCGTCCAGACTGGCTGACAAACGCTGCTCATGAGAGCTGCAGCTGGGGACTGAAGCAGTATGGTGAAGGAGTAAACGTCGACACAACGGACGGGTCAGCAGGAGAGAAAATGTTTTAGGATCTTAAATCTTACAGAACAAGTTACACTAACCTGACACCGCATCATTTCTTGGTCTTTTTGTTGGAGGTAGTAGTTGCTTCTCGGCTGTCAAATCTTCTGATGATTCGTTGTAAACTCCACTTAGGTCTTGTTTCTTTCTTCTCCCCAACTCTGATTTACTATCTATAGTAAGAGGCTGAGAGTTGAATGTGTGACTCCCATTATCTGATGATAACGTCCTGTTTGTGTTTCTGGTGCCAGCATTATACTGACTAGCAGTGTTGTCTATTGAGCTCTCACGGAGACAGGGAGAGTACTGGGACTGTCTGTCTGCCTTGGAGGCTACAAGTCTTGAGGCCTGTGGATTCTCTCCGTCTCCTTGTCTCCCCAACATCCCGTCCCTCCTCATCATCCCCTTCTGCAGTATGAAGTGGTCCATGCGGCTTTTCAGCTGGGGGTTAGGAAGAGGCTGGGAGGTGGAAGTGAACGGGACGCCAGTGAAGGGATCGTTCGGGGGTCGCCCCCAGGTGGCTTCCCTCCTCTGGTGCTCCTCCAGTGTGGTGCTGTCCACTGACACACCACTGGGCAGCAGCATGGGCAGCAGCATCACCTCCTGGGTTATCTGGTCGAGGAACTCTTCTGGGACGGAAGGATTGCTGGAGACAGACAAAAAGCCAACAGATAATTATCAACAGTGCAAGAAAATGAATATCCTTTATTGTTATTATGAGCTGTATTTTATCTACTCTATCTCTCAAGATGCAGATTAAACTGAAATGTGATATTTTTTAAAGACTGCTTCATCAAGCATACCTTGGGGATGTAGGTGCTTGCAGCGGTGGTTTTATCCTGCTGACAGAAGGGTCAAAAAACACCGGTCTTGGGAGGCGTCTTTCGCTGGCCTCCTGGACTCTTTTAATCCTCTCCACTTCTTCTGCCGGGCAGCAGCGAGCAGGTTGTCCCCACACGGCCAAAGCCTTGAGCCCAAGAGCAGATGCTGCACCGCCGAATGGCAAAGTGACGCGAAGTTGCGTCACTGCGCCTAACGAAAGCATACCCCGACTCCACAGCTCCTCTTGCCGACAGTTGGCGGGTTGCGGCGGTAGAGGGGAGAGGAACGGGGGCCGGGGTCTGAAGTTTGAACGCGTGAAACAGACTTGGGTTTCCTCCCTGAGTTCGCAACGACCTATCAGTTTGAAGTCCAGTCCAGGTTCAGGATTACTGGGCTCAGTGTTTGATTTGAACGCATGGCCTCTTTGTTGAGGCTCATCTAGTGCCTCTTCGCCCCACTGTTGAGCCTGAAGTCTCCACTGGTTGCCACTACTCTGGCCATATTTAACTGCATGCTCTTGTGGTTTTTCTCTACTCTGTTTCTGGTCCTTTACCTGCATTTGTTTCTTTTGATGAACACGTTCGTGGCCTTGGTCAAAATTCGGGGTGGGTAATGTATCAGAGCTGGTGCTGATCTCCAGTCTCTTGCAAACCTGTCCTCGGTCCATACCCCAGGTCCACAGCTCCACATCCACCCTGCACAGCTCCACCTGGAAGCCAAACTTCAGCGTCACCTGAGAGGAATAAAGGAATGATTAACTATAGAGATTAATGTATTACTAGTGTTGCCAGAGATCCTACTCACTTTTTAAAGTGTTGCCAATATTAAGATGCTAAGCAATTTAGTATGGATATAATTAAAAGAGATTTCGGCATTCAGCCTAAAGAGTGCTCACACCTTTGGCTTGTTACTTAAATATAAGGTGATATTTTCAAGACTGCAATGACATTAAGTTACATTTTTAGGACAAAATGTGTGTCGCCCCCTCAGTGAATAATGATAGCCATGAGCTTTGCTTGGCAATCTTCTCATCTCAAGCAAGAAAGTAAACCTCTACTCAAGTACCGTCGCCTTACCTGTACAGGGGGCCGTAGGAAGTACTCCAGCTTGAAGCCACGCCTCCGGATAGCAGGGTCAGCTGACACAAGGTTTGTGACATCATAGCCATCTGCACACAGCTGCAGTTGAAAAATACATTTCATTTTTCTGTTGTAATACATAGCAAACCTCATGTGTCTGTCCAATCTAATTGGTATACTACAAAGTGTTGATTTTACACAAATACTACACAAAAAATATAAGTTTTAGGGGCTCGTCTCATTGAAAATGGAAAAAAGTTGAGGTTTGATTTAAAAATATAATTGAACATCTTCCACCTCCAGTGGGGAGAAAATGCTGTGATGATCTGATAACAAAATACAAATAAAAAGAACATAGTAAGGTCAGCTGTGATTCAGTCTCCCACGCACCACTTTGTCCCTGTGCTTCTCTATCTTCACATCTACAGCACGACCTCCACCTCCATCCTTAGTTATTTTATGTTCATCTACGTTGATTCTTCCTTTTTCGTCGCAGCACATATCGGACCTATTCTTAAGGTGAATGGTGCTCTCATAAGACACAACAAGAGTGTACAGAATAGGGTTTGTAGCTTGTATTATGTGCCAACTAACTGCTGCTAACACTACTTACATGTCACGTAGGTGTAGCAGCAGTTTGTGCACCAGAGTGAATAAAACTCACAGCATTGTGCGTGTTAGATAATAAAAAAGCAGCCTCGGGAAGTTACAGTGACAGGTCCATGAAATGTGTCGCACCTTGTTGCATTGAACTGTTGTATGAAAGGCTGGCAGACACAGATTCAAAACCATATTCTCCAACCTGCGAAGACAGAAATTGATTGCAGAGCTACACATATAGTTTATAGGTCAAGGCAAAATGAGACATTCAGTGAAAACAACTCCTTAACACTCATATTGGCCGTCCAGCATTATTAGAAGCTAATCACATTGTTTATGTTTTTACACCTATACGAGACCTTTGACCTGATGTCATAGCGACCGTCACAGAATGACTGACTCATCAACAGTCTTCAACAGTGAGTTCAACGAGGTAAACTCATGCAGTATTGTGTTAAGTGATAGAAAAGGAAGATAGTGACTTCCACTTACGTTTGCCATCCGGATTATTATTTACAATTCAATGAAATAGGTAAATTCAAGGTAACTCAACACAGAACATAATAATAGATTCATCTTGATTAATCTGCAATGCAGTTGATAGCTCCAGCTATTTAAAGCAGAGGATTTAATGCTGTTCTTAATAATATATGATAGTTGTGTATCTATGGGTTTTGAACTGTTGCTCAGACAAAAGCACCAACCTGAATAACGTTACACATGAACTTGTGATGGAATTTCTTTTGCTGCTAATGTGCAGCATCGTTCATAGCTTAGCTAGTTTTGGAATACATGTAACTAGTTAACGCACGTTCAAATACGCTAAACATAGCTAGCTATATGATATCGGCTAACATTGCTAATTCTGACACTGACAGTATTAACATTAGCTTGGTAAACTAAAGCATACAAAGCTTACGTTGCTTGGTCGAAGACAAACTCAGCTGTTTTCACTCTTAATTTGACTCCTCTGACCAACTTTAGAAGGTAGCTAACAGCTACTAGCTAACATAGCCAGTTCAACTACGGAAACACAGAAGGGACATGCTTCCAATTTAAAAATGCGAAATGAATCAAGGGATGCAACAGGTATATAGTAAGAATAGGCTTCATTTAATTGCCTATCCTCTGACATGTATGTGTTCCTTACCTAAGCTCAGTCCTTTCAACATGTAATAACGTTCATTTGGTCATCCCTAATTACATTTTAGAAATCCCCAATACAAATGCATTTTGTCTATCTTCTTCTTTCCTTTGTAAATGAGTGCAGTATCTCCATCAGCCAGAAGACAGTGGTCAACAATGGTTCACAACCTTTTTAGTTTGTGACCCCATAAGACAATGCTCTGTCTACTTACAACTCCTCCTCACAGGTTGCATATGTTTAAAGATCTTATACAGCCAGGTCCAATGGTGAAAAGTACATTTAATCAAGTAGTGCACATACTATGAGGCTTTGAGGTACTTTTACTTGATCACTTCGATATTATGCTACTACATACTTCTACTTTGCTACATTTCAGAAGGAAATAGTGTGCTTGTACTCCACTGTGTGACGGCTATAGTTCCTTGTTGTTACGTATGTGGCAGTTTAAGATTTTAAGACGCATTGCTACAGATTAAACTATACGCAACAGCACGTAAAGTAGTTAAAATTATCTCTACCTAAGCCCGCTATTCCTACATTAAAATGCTGCTCAGATGTTAATGCAGCAATGCTGATAATTGAATAACATAATGCACTAATTTATTCTGAATAATCTACTTTTGATACTTGTTTTGCTGATAGTGCTTCTGTACTTTTACTATTTTCTATGCAGGAGTTTAGTATTGGTACTTTTAAGTACATGATATTTTACAGGTCTCATGGAGTAAAATTGCCATAATTAAAAAGAAAATGTGATTTGACAAAAGTCTGAAAAGATAAGCCCAACTTTGCGTAGCAGAAATATGTTTTTTTCTTCTTTCATTTTGTTAATTGTTTTATGACCCCTGAGAATTATTCCCCGAGGAAGTCCTGACCTCGTGTTTGGGAACCACTGTGATTAAAGATATGTGCCTATAATAATCCAAATATTTCATCTGGTAAATTGTTTCAAAGCTGATTGCCAGAATCAAATCTAAAAGACTTAACCATAGGACAATGGATTCTCTCAATGACAAGAAGTGCTGAATTATTCACATATCTTTATTAGTTCTGCTGAATTTGAACAAAGGGGTGGTTTTAATCAAGCCAGAACAGTACTAGTAACATAAATACAAACAATAAATCTGAAACATGTATAAAATTGGTAGCATTTTGTTCTCTAAACAATGCAATACTGTAACTACATTTATCACCTACATCAAAAGGAACATCATTTTTGGACAGGGTTGCTATGTTTGCACCATCATGGTAGGCCGTTAGGCTATCTACACAGTTAAAAAAAACAAAAAATAAAAAAAACACATAAAAGAAAGCTCAAATGGCACATATTTTCTCTGTCAGTTCACCATAATATAATAACAGTAATAAAGATGATAATACTATGTAATACCTTAGAGATAAGTTAATATTCTTGAGAAACATCTTTGTATGCTGGCGTAAACAACACATATAAAAGCCATGATATTCACATGAGTCTACTGTACATCATAACTCGTGTGTAGGACACTACATAGTGCAGTTAGCTGAATGCTCCCTTAGAAAGACACAGACTTTCCATTTTTCAGATTCTTTTTTTTTTTTTTTACTTCCTTCTCCCCTGCTTTGTCTAAATGAGCGATACAGAAGAAAGTAGAGTTTCCAGGTTATACAGTCTCCCTGCCCTTGTACCAAGCTTTCATGTACATCTTAATGTACTTTACTGCCCCCCCCCCCCCCCGCCAAACAAAAACAAAATCCCTTTGCTCTCAATATATCTTCCTTTGCTGTATTGCCACTATAGTCCCTCTATCCTCAATCTCATAAGCTGAAGCTTTTCATATGTAGACACACATGCATACACCCGCTCTCCCACACACACACACACACACACACACACACACACACACACACACACAAACACACACAAACACACATACATTTACAATCGATAACTTTTATAATTATTTCTTTCTAGTATATCATACATTCTATAAATTTAATTTTAACTTTGGGGATACCGACTGACTTCTCAGATCTCTTGGCTGTAAATGCTCAAAGTGAACGACACAATTGTCATAATAACCAAATTCAAATTGTGTGCTTCCATTCACATTCTCCTTGCAGTTCAACGAGAAGAAATTTGAGCTGAGAGCGCTGCGAAAGCCCTCTGATGACCTCTAGTGTTTGTTTTTAGTCACCGCAGACGATCCGCAGTGAAGGCAAACCAGGTTGTCCCACATCGATAAACATATTCTATATTCAGTTTGGGGTTGATTATCTACTAAACATATCTATTTCATTCAGTTTGTAGAAAATATAAACTCTGTTGGTCTTGATGATGCATTTAAATGAGTCATGCATGTTGGACCCTGTGCATGAAATGACTTGAAAACTGAATCAGGAATCCGTCTGTGTGAACTTCGACGTCGATATCTGCTGGTATTTAAATGAAATAGTCCAGCCATGTGTAATGCCTTTGTCTAACTGGTTTGCTGATATTGTAATTAAAGCACTGAAAACGATAATAGCACTCCTGATTCTTTTTTTCTTTTTTTTTCATCTGTTCCCAGTATCGGCATTTTTCTCGTATACATGCTGGAAAGAAATGGAGTAAGGCGCTCTCTGGCCAAAAATGCAAGTTAACATCACACACTCTGACCACTATTTCTACTTTTACATTACCAGTGACACAGACTTACAATGAATAAATACCGCATAATGTTCCGGTTGATAATTTCTGACAATATCCCTGATTGTCTTGGTCCTTTTCTAGCATGGGCATGAAATGACCCCCTGTGTTAGTGCTGTCGTCTAAACATTGTCATTTAACATTTAGTTTTCTGCCATCCATCAGTGTGGCACACTTCTCATGAACACTGATTAGGTAGGATGTAGTAGTGTGCAACTTGTGAGAGAAAGGCTGCTTAGGAGGTTGAAAAATCCTTGATAGATTGAACGAAGTTCAACTGCTTGTTACTGACAATGTTGGATTATGCAGTCGCTGTTGTTGCTGTTCAGTGTCTTTAGTTGCTTTGAAAAGTATGTCAGACTGTACTGATTTATTCTTTTGTAGACTGAAATGTTTTCAACTGTATGCTGAAGTGGTTCTGTGTGAGAGGTCTTGTATCGAACTGGACAATACGTCGCGGAGCCGTCTCTATATCTCAGTGGACTCTATCCTCTCCAGGCGTGAGGGTCCTGCCCAGGGATTGGCAAGCTGGTGGAGCGACGGAGGGCCCTTCTGGTCTTCACAAGGAGGGGAGATGGTGAGGGCGATGGGGCTAGGGAGAGAGGGTGGGGGCTGAGCAGACAGCGGTGAGAGGCCCGGTGGTGGAGGCGGAGAATTGGAGGAGGTGGGGGAGGTGGTGGTGGTAGTGGTGATAGTGGTGGTGGTGGACGTTGTGTTCGGTTTGGCTCCCAGCTGGCTCAGCCGTTTTTCCAAAGCCTGGTTCTTCTGCAGCGTCTCCACATAGCTGAGCTGCAGCTGCGCCTGGTATTTCAAAACCCGCTCCTTCTCGTCCTGCCAGGTGTGTCGCTCCTGGTCGAAGTTGAGGGCCTGACGCTCCCGTTGCTGCCGCTCCAGGCGCAACGCGGCCTGCAGCTGCTCGAGTTGCCTCCGCAGCTCCCCTCCCTCGTCCCAGTGACCCTCCTGGCCCCGCTGTGGCTGGTGGCCGTCCTGACGCAGTTGCACCTCCTGACAGAGTTGGGCCTCGTGACGGAGCTGAGCCTCTTGGCGCATTTGGGCCTCGTGGCAGAGCTGGGCCTCTTGACGGAGCTGCACCTCTTGGCGCATTTGGGCTTCGTGGCGGAGATGAGCCTCCTGACGAAGCTGGGCCTCTTGGCGCATTTGGCCGTCCGGTCGGATTTGGGCATCCTGGCGCATTCGGATGTCCTGATGCATGTGGGCATCCTGCCGCTGCTGCGCGTCGCGCCATTGAGCTTCTTCGCGTTGCTGCCTCTGAGCTTCCTGCCTTTGGGCTTTGGCTTCATCACTCTGAAGACTCAGCAGGGTGTCAGATGTGGGGGTGAGAGAGTTGAGTGAGGGCTCAGTGGGGTTTCGTGGGCAGTGGACAAGTCCCCATGGTGGCAACAGACCTGCCGCAGCTAAGTTAGGGCTCACAACAACTTCTACTCCCCTGCTCACTTCATTCAGAGCCCGCTTTAAACCAAGCACCTCTGCCTCGAATACACCCAGCTTCTCTCTAAGGATGGACACCTGGAGAAAGGAAAATATGTATCACATGAAAATATCATTCAGTTTTACATTCATTTCAATGTATTCTAAATGTCAAATCAAGTCAGGTGCCTAATCACACGCAGGGTGTCTCCAACATTAGAACAAAAACAAAACAAGACATAAAAACACAATAAGCATATTTTGTGTACATAAATACGGATAATATGTAAAAAGAACTTAAGACAGCCGTTAAAACAAATACACATCCAGCTGTGTTTATTGTACATGCATGAATGCAATCATACACATGTATGCTCATATACTTTAGGCACACCCAGAATGGGACTGTGCAGTGACAGTTGAATCAGGGGAGAGACTATAGTACAGACAGAAACAGTTGTGGGCTTTGTGGATCGTGGAAAGCGATCCTCCTAACCAAGGCAATGAGCATATTTAAGCTGTTGTCTGACATTTTTTTATAAAAATCTTAACATCTAAACTTGCTTACAAACTTGAGTCCATAACGTTTTTGATTACTGTTGGGTGTCCATGGCACTTATGAGTTGTCCTAGATAAGAGCTTGTGATGAATGCATAAATTGTACTTGAAAAGAGAAGAATATTGGTTATAAACTACTATTTCATGTAATGGAATGATCACCATGTATGTGTGGGAGCCGCTCATGAGGTCATACAGCACAAAGGAAAGAAAATGCTGCAGCTGTAATATGTAATGTTGCCCAATTTGTTTTGCCTTACTTGTCATAAACTCTATTTTGACTGCTCTTCATCATAGGCCTAGAATAACGTGAGCCTCACATCCTACAGCCGGAGATAAGGTTCATGCTCTTTTTGGGGTGACATATGACATATAAATATATACAATTCTACACTGATGACATGAATCCGATTATACTGTGACGAACTATTGGGCTTAAATGGTGTTTTGTTATTATTTCTATTATTAGAGACGGCACCTATTACCTTCAATTTTGGCTGACTGGTGATAAAAGCAGATATATGTATGTTGTAGTAAAATAGTAAATTTCATTATGTTTGGAAACTGTTTTAATGTATTGCAAACTTGTGTAAATGATTAGCCTGTTTGCGTTTTTTTCTGTTATTTTGAAATCCCCCCCGATGAGTATTAATTAACGTGTAATTGAAAACCCACCTCTGACAGAGTCCTCCTCAGCTCTCCCTCACACTTCTCCAGCTCCACACTCTTGGTGCTGTAGGAGTCCTTCAGGCCCAGCATGGTCTCCTCCCGCTCCCTCAGCTGGGCATTGAGCTCCTTCAGCTGGCCTCTCAGGGCCACCATCTCTCCAGCTCGCTGGGTCACTTCCGCCTGACTCTCCCTCAGCTGCTGCTTCAGCAAGGAGATCTCTCCCGCCTTCTGACACACCTGCCACATAAAGAACGAGTGAATGGGTGAGCAGTATCATTTTTTTTGTATTTAGCAGTGCTTCGTGTTTGTGGTAAACATGCTTCCTTTCCCATTGCATGTATGCTTTTACACACAGATGTATTCAGCTTCACACACACACTCATACTCCACTGCTCAGTCTACCATGATGGAACCCTGATAACATTTTACTGAGCTAGTCAAGCGCACCAAGTCATATTCTCATATCTCACCTCCCACTTGGTTTCCTCCAGACGAGGCAAGATGTCAGCCTGCTCCTTCCTGTAATCCAGACACTTTCTCTCCAGGTCCTCTCTCTGGGCCAACAGGGCCGCCATCTCCTCCTGGAGCCTCCTCTTGTCCTGGGACAGACGGCCTATCTGGGCCTGCAGGGCCGTCTGGGAGCGCTGAGCGCGACGGGTAACCTAGAGACAAAATGTACATATATACGTTGTGAGTTTTGACAGTCTCCATCTATATGTGGGACATACATATATGTACAGTTCCTGCCATGACCCATTAAGTGTTGTATGTCAGGGACAGATTTGATTTAAATGCCTTTCAGATGATGCTGCATGTACACGCATCCCAACTCCAAAATATGCCATTAAACCCTTTGGAGAAATTCCACGACTGCGTTTGGACTCAAGATGCGAGCAAAGTAAAAATACAGTGCGGTCACTTCCTAAAGATCAAAATATGTAGCGAGTTCACCTGCTGCAGACGCGAAGCGTAGTTCTGTCTCAGCTCGTCCATCTGTCGCTCCCAGACACGTTGCTTCTCCTCAAACACCTGAATGATTGCTGCCTCACTTTGGTCCAGGTTTCTGCGCATATGCTGCACCTGGTAGAAAAGAAGGACACAGAACAGCCAGTTGAATAGTGAAAGTACAAGAAGTCCAACTTGGATGACGAAATGTGGGCCTATCAAACAAACTGCTTAAGATCAGAACTGATCCTACAAATGCTCAAAAGTATCCTCCTTCTTTTTAACGGAGAGCCCAATAAGTGCAAAACAGCCGCACGTCAGACACGTCTGAGTGACCTCTGACCTCTTGCTCTTTCTCCCACAAGCGGTCCTCGAGGTCCTGGATGATGTCATCGGACGAGGGGGAGGGGCGTAGAGGTGCTGGGGCGTCACTCAGGTGGCTCAGCCTCTGATAGGACGAGGAGCTCTTCCCCGAGGAGGACCGGCCGCTGTCTGAGGCGCTGAGCCCGTTCTGCAGGAGAGGACCACATCACGACACATTAGAGACGATGGTAGCAGGGCGCGTTAAGCAGCAGCCTGAGCGAGTATATGGATGATGGCCGTACCTGGTAGCCAGGCTTTTCAAGCTTGTCGAGGCCTGCAGCTGCCCCAACCATGCCCAACCTGTTGATGTGGCTGGTGGAAGCACTGAGAGGCCCCAGCACTGCTGGGGGCCCACAACCGGACCCCGAGCCCGTATAGGTGGGCAGGCTGGTCAGGGAGTTCCTCCCTGAGTCAGACAATCCTCCCTGAACCACTTCAATACCGTTTCCCCCGCCCTCAGTTCTGCTGACCCTCACTGGGCTGTCCTGGTCCAGGAGCAGGGCCTCTGGGACCTCTCCTGATTCTGCTCCTGCTCCATCCCTGCCTCTCCTGCCTCCTCTGCTCTCACTGAACCCTTCACTCCTTGCCTCAGTCTTGCCCTCGCTCCCAGCCCCTCCGGCCTGGCCCACCAGGTTCTGCATGGAGTGGAAGCTCTTGGGAACCACCGGCTTGAAGGCAGAGGGACGAACAAGGCCTGAGTTGTTCTGCATCGCCTGCGACAGAGAAGGAGGAAGGAAGAGAGACAGAGAAATAAGAGAGAAAAGTACACCGTAGTGAAAGTTTCAATGATAAAATTCAGCATTGAGATGTGTTAAGCACAATAACACAAGATGGGGGATGAATTATAAATATTATGATATATGTAAGACTGCTTGAGATGCATTTGGTTTATTTTCTGATGCACTTCAATCCTTACAAACAGGTTTATGCCGGATGGCATGAATCAAGTTTTTAAAGGGTGTGTTTTCGATTTTTATCAAGTCTACCTTAGTACAATACTCATACGTCCATGAAGCGTTTTTTGGTGGCTAAAATAATTGCTCCCATATATACTGGCCTTGATACGATCCCTTTATAACGTGACAGATTTGGGAAGGTTCACAGTTCTCGCTTCAGCAGTCTCATATGACCAAATAAAGTGGCCAGAGTTACAGTCGTTTAAGTGAAACTTTCCCCTTTGTGTTAGTAGCCCGCCACCGCAGCTCAGCCAGGACACGCTGTTGTGGGAAAGGAGGGAATTTACCCCAAATACTGTAATTTTGGACGATTCCAACATGATTCACGTTGATTATGAAAATCCCATTTGAATTAAAGCAAGGATTAAATAAAAGTCGGAAATATAAAGATCATTTTGTGTGGCAGAATTTTGTTTTTCACTATTTCCTAATCATCTCATGACCCCTTCCATTCATTTTACAACCGCTTCGACGGTGCTGACCCCCAGGTTTGGGAGCCACTGTCCTAAATCTTGAAGTACCTGCTCCAGTTTTCCCGACACTGGCAGGATCTTCGGCGGGTTGTGGTTCGGAGGGTTATGGCCGCCTGGTTTGCTCTCACTGTCAGCTCTGGCGGCTGCCATCTCTCTGTGCTGGTGTTGGTGGTGGCTCATGCCAACGCTGCTCTTCTCGTTTGCTCCTCGTCCCACAAGGTTCCCACAAACGTCTAACCCTGCGGCCTGCATTTCTCTCTCTCTCTCCAACCTCTCGTTCTCCAGCCTCTCTCTTTCCCTCTCCCTCTCCCTCTCCCTCTCTCGCTCCCTCTCCCTCTCTATCTTCTCCCTCTCAATCCTCTCCCTTTCCCTCTCCCTGGCTCTCTCCCTCTCCCGCTCCCTCTCTCGCTCCAGCCTCTCCCTCTCCACTCGATCCCGCTCCCTCTCCCGGTTCCTCTCCCTCTCGCGCTCCCTGTCTAACCGCTCTCTGTCCCAGTCTCGGTCCCGGTCCCTGTCTCTCCCCCTCTCACGCTGCCTCTCCCTCTCCCTCTCCCACTCCCTCTCCCGCCTGCCTGCTCCGTTGCCACACTCCAACTGGTTGTTGTTGGACGGGGCCGCCATGGTACACTCAGTGTTGGTGGAGGAGGCTGTTTCGGTGGGCCGGTCAGTCCCGGTACAGGTCCCAGTCCCAACACTAACACTCCCTCGTTCATCACTAGAAGCCGTCCCGTCAGATATAGTCGCCGGTGGACGGGGCAGTCGCTCTGCGCTGCAGCTGCGGTCAGCAGGGCAACGGCGAGAGAGAGGAGGGGCTCTTGGCAGGGTGGTCCTCGTACCCACAGACTTCATGGCAAACTCCTGCTCTCCTGCCACCCCACTGCCAACACTGCCCATAGTGGGGGTCAAAGGTCAGGGATTAGAGGTTAGGAGTCAGGATTGGGGAGGGTCACAGATACATTTGGAAGTAGTGTGGGTCATCACAACCTAATGCAGGTAGTGGGGGCACACACACTAGAGGAACACAGAAAAACGAAAGGGGTTATACAATATTATAATTGCATAATGACTGGTTATACAATAATAGCTAATGCAGAGTAGATCCCAACCCACACACAGGGGCAGCGTGGTCCTCCCACCATGATAACAATGAGACGGGTCTGACGGACAAGTCTGGACAGTTATAGTGAGGCTATAAGTAAAGTGTAATACAACCTGTCCTCCAGCTAAATGATGACATCACAGTGCTTCCCTCTGTTGCTGGCATGTATTTATCATGTTTACACTTTGTAGGTAGAGAAGGAGTTCTTTTTTTATCATTTGTTTGTGTGCACGAGTTAGGTGTTGCTGGCTCAAGAGGTCACTCACACCGATCCACTACAAAACAGAGATTACACTGGATCTGGTGGCCATTAGCATGATTGAACTGGAGGAGGGTATTTGTTTGTTTGTTTTGCATTTTTTTTGTGTGGATGCAAATACAGGAACATCTGCATAAAAGTGCAATTGAATACAGTAGAAAATACAATTGTTGTGAAGCTTATAATGTTCAGCTTTTGTTCAGTCTGCATCAGATGCTGCTTCACTCCTTAATGCTCCATGTGTCGAAATGATAATAATACTAACAATATTTTATTGTTTTTTTCTGTTAGATATGGTTTTCTTTTCTTTTTATCCTATTATGAACCAAATATGGACAGAGAGAGAGAGACAGTTATTAACAGAAATCCAAATGGATCAGGTTCATAAGCAATTCCTGTACATTTTGGAAAAGTCGTGAATCGTCAATGTAAAGTGTGTTTTTAGGGATGTTTAAAGGCCTTTTTAGGTCCATGGGGACTTTTTCAGCTGTATTCACTGGTGGTGTATTGAATTACTTTACAAAATAACTGGAACACCGTCTATTAAAGTGCAGTACAAGTCAAAGCAAAAATACCCCAAACTATGGCCAGAAAGCTTTGTCAACACCTCTCTACCGCTCTCCCAATATCAACATCTCATTGTAAAATACTCAAAAGAGCGATTCATTGCACTGCTGTTGTATTAGTTTGCATGAGGCTGCACTGTTCCTGTCCAACCCTCTGAGTATACACTCTGTAGCCAGATATATAGTTTGTGGTGCTTTTGAATTGTATCTTGCGTTATACTGCTGCCCTGTGTCAAAATCTAGTATGATGCCTTTACTATTTACTGTACTCTCAGTTGATATTATGTATATTATTATTATATTTGTGTTTAATCAAATAATCGCAAGTTAACAGACAGTTTAGGTAGACTGGTTGGTTTATGGGGCTCTGGGCAAACTGGGTTGGGGGGAATGTGAGCGAGGGAGGCTCATTAGAGACTCCTATCAGGTTGATCTGTCCCTGGTTATACATGGAGGTGTTTCATTGATATGAATGGTGTGGACAAAATATGAAACGCCTATCGGCACAATGGACATCAATGCAACAGAACCACAAACTACAGCCTCCAAAATGACCATAAAGTTGAATCAATGCTTCTCTAAAACAGCTTAGGAATTATTGCATAGCTGTTGTTAAAGACTGAATTATAATTTGTTTTAGCTTGGTGTACCTAATAAACTGACAAATGAGTGTTCAGATGTCTGTTAACCATTCACTGTTTCCTAGTAAAAGACAAAAAAAATGCACTGAGAGAGAGACACGTCTCAGTGTAACGCAATACAATTCAACATCACCGCAAACTGCAGCCTCCAGAAATGACTAAACCTGAATACATAAACTTGGTGAAGGTGGGATTGATTGCAGGAATGTTGTGCTAGGTGCAGGCCTACATAATAAGCTGGCAAGTATTTTGTATACAGGCAGTGATGTTTATATGCCTTCACCAACGTTCAGTATTAAAGAGCTTGCTTCAAAATCACACAGTAGCATGTTACCCTGGTATATATATATATATATATATATATATATATATATATATATATAGATGGATAGATAGAGACGCAGTCATGCCCGTACACCTCCCCGTCTCAGCCCATTTACTAGAGGTTTACTTCCACTTGGGTGAATAGTAGTAGTAGTAAAATACACTGCTTATCTATCTGCTGCTCTGCCTCAATCCCCTCCCCTCACGACTCCCCCACTTGTCTCTCTCTCTCTCTCTCTCTCTCTCTCTCTCTTTTTCCTCTGCATCCCTGGGCGGCAAGGGCGGCTTTAGCAGCATCCGCATCAAGCCCTGAATCGACTGCGCTCCCAAACAATTACTCGCTAGGCCCCGTGACGAGAAACAAACGCACGACCCTCGCTGAATCCAAAAAAAAAAGAGAAAAGATAGAAAAGCCCACATCCAGATTAAAATGCACAGCGTCATTGACATTGACGACAGTGGCTTTGATTTACCGATTGTAGCATCCTGGCGGTCCATCATCAAAGGCTACTCACTGTTTTGCAGCTCGGCGGTTTGTAAGATGGCAGCCTCAATAAATAATATTGTCAGAAGACCAGCAACCTCAGTCCCGGTCGGGCTCTGAATTATTCTGCGTTGTTACCGTGGGTCGGTAATATTGGGGACGCTGTCTTCGACCGCTGTCAGCGTCGGATGCTGATGATGGAGTCGGTTGATACGCGCATCAGCTGAGAGACACACACCCACCTCTGGCCCCGCCCCTCAGGCTGCGTGAGACAAACGCCCCCTTTTGGCATTCGTCCAGTGCTCTCCCTTGGGAAAAGCCTATAGAGTCATATACAGTCCCCTGGATGGATGGATGGTTGTAGGTGGATGAGACTGTGGTGATGCTGCCTGACAAATATTTGAATATATAGAGGTGGAGGAAGTATTCAGATCCTTCACCTGAGTAAAACTACTAATATCACCCTGTGACAGTGACATGTGTGCATATTATAGCCCTAGATTATTATTACTCACGCCTTATGTTTTACTCCTCTTGGTTGAGGTGGAGCTATTTTTTTGAAAGTATTTTGTTGTACTGCAGCTAATGATCGTTTTCTTCATCAGCTGATTATTTCCCCTATGAATCGATGAATTGTTTGGTTCACTCAGAGCCCAAAGTAACAGCTTCCCAATGCTTGTTTTGTCCAACCACCGTTCCAAACCTCAATGTTATCAATAATAAATGATTAATAATTTGAATAATTGAAAAAGAAAAGCAAGCTGGAACCATAAAATGTTTTGCATGAAAAATGACTTTAACACTTTATATACTGAATATAGTTGTTATTCATTTTCTGTCAACTGATAATTGGTTAATGGACTAATCGTTTCACCACTTTTATATGTTGTTGGGTAGGTTAATTAATAACAAAGCATAATGTTATATAAACTCTTCCTATTATTTGTGTGCAATTTGTAATACATTTTCAAGTAACAGTAACTAAAGCTGTAGTTAAGTAAAAAGTATGACATAAGAAAAAAAGACATAAGTGTGCACAGTACTTGAGTAAATTTATTTAGTTATTCGACCACTAATTACAACTTAAAGTAGTGCTTCGGCAATTTAGTATTGTACTCCATAAAGTTGGAGGACCTGGGAGTAGACAGATTTTTAAAATAATGTTAAAAAAGCAATGCTGCAAAGGGCAAGATATCCTGATTTTTCTTCCTTGTCTGATATGGGTCAAGCTACAAATATACTGGATCCTACACTTCCCATAATGCAACTCAACACCACTCAGCCTAAAGCCCTGTTCTGTTCTTCCACTCAATGTTTATTTATCCAGTGTGCAGCCCTTTAGCATCGAGCTCTTGTTCCTGTTCCTAGTATTATTATCATTATGATAAAATAACATCTGAGACTCTCATGTATTCTCTTGGTTTTGATTTGCCTCCTCCTGTTGCTATCATTTTCTTAAATTTCTACTATTGCGTTGTCTTTCATGATTTGCATTGGAAGATGTTTGTATCTTTACGGTTGTTATATGTCCTCTACTCACATCTCTTATTATACTTTTATTGGAAGTTATTATTCTCTGTTGCTCGTCCTTATTCTTTCCTGCTGAAGCGGTGAGGAGCACCAGTGTGCCCCCTGCAGGATGGGAGCGGAACATCCAAGGCCCACGGCACACATGATTAAATCCAACCCTCCAACCCTCCAAAGCTCCAAAGCCTTTCCAACGTGCTTGAATGTCCATGAGGTGGCAGTGGTGTTGTGTATTTGCTGGCAGTCTGCACTGGGACTTTTCGCAGCTGCAACACTGCTGTAAGCGTGATGGGGAAAGACACTGGCTTTACATCTGTTTCATAGCTATAGGGATTCTCTGGCACCCTTTGGCCACTATGAGGCGCTATGATCTCTACCACCCAGCCCAGCTAAGTCTGTGTGCTGGCTCAAGGGAAGTCACAAATGTAGAACCTTTGTCTAAAACATAGGTTTTGTTTATTTATACAAATTAGGAAATGGAATGTATATGTATACCGTTCTTTACTGATTTACGTTAATGGCATTTTTGTATTTTTAACTGCCTATTTTATGTGTTTGGGATTTATGCTAGGAAAGCAGAATAAAACGATGCTGTTCATTGACCTATAAGAAGGCCCAGTGGTGTCAGCTATTATAACAGGTCCCGGTTACTTACTGCCTCCTTTATTTTTTAAAAGCTTGACTGGTTGCTCGGCTTGCAGATAGGCTCAGCTTGTCAGTCTTGACAGATTTTTGCGTCTAAACTAGCTACCGTTATTGTGACGTCTCTTCACATGAGCATAGAATAAATACTTGGCAACATCGACGTAGATTTTACCCAACAACCATCATTGTATTTCTATAGGCTAAATGATAAAATACCAAAGAATATAATAAATTGATAATTTAATTGAATAGTTTTTTATACTTTATTTATTGCTCTTCTGGTCTATGTAGAATAGGCATATCATTCACTTTTTTACTTTAAATTTGGCTATAGACTGCTACTGACTTTTTTTTTTAAAGGAAAGAAAACCATAAAGGTTTTCAAAACATTGTGGGTCAGAAGAGTTACAAATTAGACACCACAGACCACTAATAATACAATGGCACTAGTGTGGGAGCATCAGTCATCATGTGTCATTGCACAAGTCTTGGATCATTCGATTTTTTGATGCCTTCGGTGACTCAAAGGCCGTTGTTGTCTCTACCTACTTAGATAATGTTTGAAATATTCATGCATTCAGTTAATATTCTGTAAATAATTACAATTTATATTTGAACTAAGCTAGTCAAAAAGCTTTTTTGTAAAAAAAAGAAAAAAAATGTAATGAATGTAGAATCAAATACCAATATTATTATTCTGAATCAAATAGTGTTTTTAAAAAAAAAGTGTTTAAAAATATTCTTTTTGAGAAGCCTTTGAATGTGTAGGCCCAGTTATTCCATTTACCGTTGTGGCCCATTACAGACAGAATTGCTTGAATCTTTTTCTTTTCACTCTGAACTGTGTATAACATGCAATGCATTCGTTCTGCTTACAACTTGGGGTTATAAAAGAAGCTCAGTGTTCACATCTTCCTCACAAGATGTCAGTGGGCTTTTATCCTCTCATTTCACATCAGCTGTAATACCCCTTGCACGTCCACTTTTTCTCTTTGTTTCCCCGCCACTGGCAATCAGTGTTTTCCCCACCAGAGAAGATCTGTCAGGATGTCCGACATTACAAACCACAGGACTCTAGGCCGGAGTATCTGTATCATCACAGGAGCCTCCAAGGGATTCGGACGGGCGCTGGCACACAAAGTAAGTGATCAACTTGTGGAAAGAAAGTAAGATGAGAAACAGAAAGACCAGCAAACAAACAAATGTCTTATTTCTGTCCAGGTGTCTGAAGGCTGGCTGAAGCCTGGCTCTGTCCTCCTGCTGGTGGCTCGCTCTCAGACTCTGCTACAGGAGCTGAAGGAAGAGCTGCAGAGCTTCACAGAGGAACAGCAGACGGTGGTTCACTGCGTAGCTGTCGATCTGAGCACGAGAGAGGGGGTCAATGAAACAGTCAGCATGGCGAGGCAGGAAGCTGGAAATGAAATAGATCATGTGCTTCTGATCAACAATGCTGGTGAGTCTTAAATAAGTCTTCGTTGTCACCAAGCGGCCTACTCAATGCCACGATGGCGTGGAGTGAGGCTGGCCACCAGACTGCTGTCAGGCTCATTTTCTGTAACCAGTGTTGCATGAAAGCATGGCAGAATTGAAAAGCTAGTTAAAGAGTCAGCCGTCTGCTAGTCTACCGTGAGTTGATGTTACACTGGTCACAGAAAAGACCAGTGTAACATCAGAGTGTAACTTCCGTTTCACTCTGATTTTAATCCCTCTCTATTATTTCCTTTCCACACCTCTCTCTCTCTTTCTACCCGCAGCCACTTTGGGAGAAATCTCCAACTTTGCGAGTTTTACCAACATCGAGGAGGTGAACTCCTATCTGTCCCTCAACGTGAGCTCTGCTCTGGCACTGACTGCAGGGATCCTGCAGGTGTTCCCCTGCGTACCGCTCCTGCGATGGAGCGTAGTGAACGTCTCATCAGCCTTTGCACTGCAGCCCTTGCCGTCCTGGGTGCTCTACTGCACTGCCAAAGCAGCCAGGAAGATGATGTTCAGGGTGCTGGCCGAGGAACAGCCACATGTCAAAGTCCTCAGCTACTCTCCAGGTATATTTTGATCGGTTGCTGTATACTCAGACATTTTTATGTTACCATTTATTTTTAACAGGAGCAATTCAAGTCCATCAACAATACTGTATGCACGTGTATCTGTTGTCTATGGGCCATAAATTAGATTAGCCATAAAAGACAACTGCATCAAATCTGCTACTATTACCTGGTAGCCAGCATCTATAATGTAGAATAAAAGAAAAGAAACTGAAAGGACATACTGTATCTCCACATTTGGTAAGCACATCCAGTATGCATGTCATTTCGAACGAGCTAATCCTTCGGGTTCCCTTCAGGTCCAATGGAGACAGATATGCAGAAGGAGATTCTGAGGTTGACGGGCGTCAAACATCATCTGTTGCCCTGCCAGGAGTCTGCTGACAAACTGGTGAAGCTGCTTCTGGACGATGACTTCATCTCAGGAGCACACCTCGACTTCTTCGAAGTGTGATATCGATATGAGACAGAGTGAAGAATGATCGTGTTCACCTCCTGTAAATTATTGGGTGACTGCTTAAGAATTGATAGATTTCTTGGCCGCCGGTCTAAAATGAAAGAACTTAGTATCGAAACAAATAAAACACAGTAAAGTAGCTACATGTTGTGACATATAAAGATGACACATTCAGTATATAGAATACAATAACTTTCAGGAAAAGTGGTGTACTGTCTGTAGGCCTCAGAGCTTGTGAAAGTACCTTCATTTTGTTATTATTAATGAGATTTGCTCTGATATTGATTTTAACATGACAAAAGTCATGTTAATTATTGTCACTCCTTCATATTATCCTATTTTTTCTTTCCTTTTTAAAATTACTAAAACCTGTTTCTTTTGCAATCTATTTCTATTCTCTTGTTTGTTGCTGGTGAAAAGCATAAAGTTAAGCACAAATAGTCTTTAGCACAACTGTTGATTGAAATAGCATGTAGAAGATGTAGATGTATAGCATGTTTGAAGTATATATATGAAAATAAAACACATCTACAAATCACTTTTGTATTTTCGCATTGAACTGTTCATTAGCAAAACATAACTTTAATTTACTGCTGAACTATGAAAAGTTATACACACATATAATACATCTATCGATAGATTAAACTGCTTTGGTCATTTTAAAGAAAGAGAATGCTGATGTAATAATAATCTGGATACATTGCAGGGCAGAAAACTGAAACCTTGAACATTGTGGGTTAGAACAGGCTTTGACAAAACTTTGGTTTGACACTGTCTAATACTTGGTCTGTGAAGCACTGCCATTCACGCCAAGTTGGAGAAGTGTGGATGAAAATGTGAGGTTGGATGTGTGTGTGTGTGTGTGTGTTCATTGTAGCATACTGTGGGGACCTAAAACAGGTAATACACACATGTTGTGGGGTCTGGGTACATTCTGGGGACCCTAAAGCCCCCCCCCAAAGTGTTATGTTGCAAGTACAGAAAGAGAGAGTAAGTTCTAGAAAGCACCAGAACAGAGTAGGGGCAGAGAGTTAGCTCTGCTTCTGTCAAATTCCTCGCAGCTGTCTAACGTCACAGACTCTTGATAGACAGCCCCAACTGAGGGCCCAAAATAACCCCTCAGGGCCCGGGCACCTACCAATTCATGGTCGGGGTGGGGGGAATTTCTGGACAAAAAGCTAAAAGTGTGACCACAAATTGAAATAAATGTAAGAATCTGAGAGAACGACAGTGAGTTTCAGTGGTGTTACTCTCAGACAAGGCTGTTGGCTTTATTGACAGGACAAGACATTTTATTTCTCAGTGGACTACAGACACAAAACACCATCAACCCATGTTTCTGTGACTGTTGGTGCAGTTCAAGAGGACGGCTATTTTAGTACCTTGGGTGTGGAATGTGCAGTTGCCATTGAAGAACACAGAGGTCACAGATTGGTCTATGAGTACCCCATCGCTGCATTTAGCTTCTCTCTACCACTGAAACACTCATCGGTTCACCACTGACTCACTGTTCATCAGCGCCTCAGGAACCAGTGCAGGATCCATGGAGAACGTGGCGATATTTGACGCACCTGGAAAGGGAAGGGGTCTGAAGGCGACCAAGGAGTTCTGGGCTGGAGACGTCATTTTTGCCGAGCCCAGTGTTGCAGCTGTTGTGTTTGACAGGTACAGTGTAAGGATGCCAATTGGGGATGTGGACGCTCAATAGTGAGGGTGCGCTCAGATGTGGTCATTATGGGGATATTTGGGCTGATGAACAACACATTATCTTTAATTTCTTTCTGTAGATTCAAAATGTATCCACAATATCTTTCAGTTTCATGTTTTGGATGTCCATAGAGCCTGGTTTTAATCTGGTTTGATACTGAAACAAGAGTGCTGTATTCTCACAGTATGTCACTTCATCATCATCATTGTCATCATCATCATCATCATCATGATGATGTAATGGCATGTAGACAACATGCGCCTCCATTGTAGACAGCTCATACTCGGGAATATTGTGACATGACTGTAACTAAGGAAGTGCTGGTAACATGAAGGAACTTTATGGGATCTATTGGAATTATCTTTATTCAGTAGTTGTTCTGTATCAAGAAAGAAATTCAGCTAGACTTTACTGTCAGAAGTGCACGTATTCCGAGTACAAATTTTGCTAAAAAAGACTAGGGACTTTGAGTTGAGAATTATTTGTGATAACATGATGTGATTTGAAAAATAATATAGAAAGAATTAAGTTTAATGCTCATCTGAAAGGTTGTCTTCAAACCGATAGAGATGTATATAAAAGGAGAAAAATATCTCACTTACAGAGCATTTGGGCACCAGTGAGGTAAAGCCAACCCGCGGAACTCTTCCATCGACGACTATCTCAACTATTATCTTTCCACACTTTTTCTGCAGTCTAGCGGAGCGTATTTGCCACAGCTGTTTCCGCACACAAGACAAGCTACAGAGGTGCGGCCAGTGCAAATTTGCTCATTATTGTGACCGGACTTGCCAGCGCGCCGGCTGGGCCGAACACAAGCAAGAATGTGGTGCCATCAAAGCTTATGGCAAAACACCGAACGAGAACATCCGGTAAGTGGAGGGAAAGGGAAATAAGTTGTTACATGATGCTTGATTGTTTTTTTAAATTTGTTTTTTTAGTGTGTGTGTGTGTGTGTGTGTGTGGACAAAACACAAGTAAGGAACCCACACACTAAAGCTGAGACATGTTTGCTACAGTGTACTATTGTTAGTCCGTCCTACCAAATTAGAAAAGAAGAGGCTGGTTTGGTGCAATGTGGATTTTGACACATTCAATCAAGTGAGTTAAGTCCAGTCAATTCGATTTTTTATTTTTTATTATGTCCGTAACTTAAATAACGTCAACAAACCCAGGCTACCTTTCTTACGCAGAACCAAGATGTTTTTACTAAACCTTTAGGCTAACCAAGTATGGCTAGTTTAGTTGCCGAAACATAACCAAGTTGTTTTTGCTTTGTTTCAATTTACAACCCTAATCATGTGTTTAAGAATATAATCCAAACAAAGATTCACATTTTCCACACAGTTTGATACATGTTACAATCCGACTGAGCACGTGCCTGTTTTCCTTTTCCTTTCTGTTTTGCTGCTCAATGGAGTGCCTGTATGCGCTCCAAGTAAACCCAGTTTCACAGCACTGTCCAGATGACTCCCGCTGCTGTGATGTTTCGCGATCCTCTCAGAAAGATGCTCCAAATCGTTATGACACAGATTCTATGCAATCTAGGAATATGCTATATTCCTAGATAATACATTATAGCAGATAATAACCTTTGAGAGTCAATAATAACATGATTTGTATGCACAGTTCTCTCTCTATGCCCCGGCTGCCCCTAATGACCGGTGGCCACTTGTATCTGATTTTTTTACCGTGATCTTCTAAGTCACCTCTCTTATTCTTCTGTTGTTTTTGATTTTGTGGTCAGTTTGGTGGCCCGCATCATGTGGCGCCATGACAAAGAGGGGAGCGTGATGTCTGACATGCAGCTGACCACACTGGAGGAGCTGGAGGATCACATTGCTGACATGCAAGAGGACGAGTTGAAGGATGTAAAAGTGGACATCCACAACTTCCTGGACTACTGGCCCCGCACCAGCAAGCAGCACACGATTGACGACATTTCACATTTTTTTGGAGTGGTGTGTTTATATGCGTTATCACGTTATTGGCCATCCCTCATTTTCCCAAGTTGTATCCAAAATCAAGGGCTTTTTTTTTTTGAGACAGGGCAGCCTCTCAGAGACTAAAATGAATGCATTCAGACATCCTTGTTAACTCGCATTCACAAAACGTATATCTATCTGTGATATCCTGTGCTTAATAACAAGTAACAATAACACTTTATGCACCCTGCAGCTTAGATCATGTGACGTATTGACCAGTGACTGACCTGATGGAAATGAAGTGTATCTGATAGACTTCATGAGTTGACAAAAAACTTCCTGAACAAACGTTTAAACAAGCCACCGGGGGTGGTAAAATTAAAGAGCTGCTGGCCCCAACAGGCCCCAGTTCTGGCGTACAATGAGACAATTTGTTGTTTCCAACCTTTTTTGTTTATATCTTACAACAAAGCTAAGATTCCTCAAATGTATCTCTATGAACATCAGTTGGAACTACATACTGCCACAGCTGTAGTCTCCAATAACACTTAAGAGTAGATCTTTTTTGAAATCCTCAACTTGCACAAGTTGCACAAACTCCTCCATTATTAGCTCTGTGTCCACATTAATATTTGCCCTCTTTCTCTCAGGTTAACTGTAACGGTTTCACTGTGAGCGACCAGAGGGGCCTTCAGGCAGTGGGAGTTGGTCTTTTCCCAAATTTGTGTTTGGTGAATCATGACTGCTGGCCAAACTGCACCGTGATCCTCAACCACGGCAAGTAAGTACAACAAAATACCTCTTCAGTTTCTGTTTGTCCTTGAAAGAATTAGTTGTTTTTATTCAGCTGAACTTGACTTGATAAAAAATGTGAAACATTTTCAGAGTTGGTGTGTGTTTGCGTGCTGTTGTGTATTGTGTGTGAATGTGTGTTTGTTAAGGTTGCATTTGGTGTAAAACTGCTTCCTGTTTGTCTTTCAGTCAATCGGCTGTGAATACTATGTTTCATTCTCAACGGAGGTGCGTTACCTCAACCTCAACCTATTCAAAGTCTTATTTATTAGAGCACCATTGACACCATGACATTATCAGCATATTACCGCCGTCCTCCCTCCCACTCCGTCGATTGTAGAAAATACAAGTTTTTGTCAGTAGTGCCCTGTAGGTTTGATGTGACTCAGACATCAAAATGTCAACATGCATCTTGAATGCTCTAACCTTCACTTAAAGGCTGGTATGAGTTTTTTTTTGACCTGCTGAAAGCTCGTTTTTCAGTCACCGATATTTCTCTCACCGTTTGTCATGTCAACACATAGCTTCTTTCTCTTGCTACTGGTTTGTCACTTTGTGTGTTTTGTTGATGTGTGTTTGTAGCGTGCGTCTGTCCATCATCGAGAAAGTGTATTAGAAGCTTCTCTCATTTGTAACAACTTTTATTCCCATTAGTTCACTTCTAACACCATGTAACACCAGGCTAAAACATGGCAAAAATAACTTTTCCATGTAAATATCCCAAATCATTTAATTTCTAAGCCTTTTATTTTTCACACATTTTTTTAATAAATAAAGAAATCCCAAATTCAGTTTTACATCTTTGCAAAAAAAAAAAAAAGAAACAAAAATGAATGAACTGAATTTTGCCTTAAGTGTGAAATAATCTTCATTAACATTAATTCCTTCAATCCTTCGACTGGATTGACTGAAAGCCACACTATGGAACTGAGTTTCACCATCAATCAAAAACTGTCAGTGAAAGAAACCTAAATGAAGTCATTTAGGTTTAGGTTCTGCTTGCATTCAACTGCGTTCCTCTTCTTCAGGATTGAGCTGCGTTCTCTCGGTAAGATCGAGGAGGGAGAGGAGCTGACGGTCGCATACGTGGACTTCTTGAATTTGTCAGAGGAGAGGCGAAGACTGCTGAAAGCACAATACTTCTTTGACTGCACATGCGAGCACTGCAAGGGCCACATCAAAGATGACTTGAAGATGGCGGGCACGGAAGTGGACGGAGTCAAGGTGTGTGTCCGTCGATTTGAGTGAAGTGAGATAATGACTTTAATACTGCAGAAGGCAGAGAAGAGGCAAACCCTCTCTCTAGATTTAGTCCCACATGATAAGGACAGACGGGAAACACGAGGAGCAGAGCCGCAGTGACTATTTTAAGCAAAGATAACTCCTGATGTATTCACTGTGTGTAAGGGGGTGCATTTCTTCACGTGAGGTAGAGAAAAAAAATACTTAATTTACTCAAAGGTAGAAACTGTATGTCAATGATCTACAACATACCATTACCTTACTATCTTATCCATGTACTATTTTATAGTCCACCACTATCAGAAGATCAGTAAGATAAGAGTAAATCACTGCGTTACACACCATAGCAAAGTGTCGCAATGAATGATAACACTTCACATGATCTGTCTAACATGAGACACACAAGCTTGTGTAGTGTAGATTGTATGTGTGGGTCACAAGTTACATGTATGTATATATCATTCTGACACTATGGCCAGAGCTGTTATGTGTCTGATAATCACCATGATAACTATGAAGTGTCTTCTGATCATGTGTCAGAGGACATCTTGTTTGTTACTAGTAAGATAAACATTCACGTCTTGGACAGGGCTCCTTCAGCAGGTCAAAGGTCTTTTTAAGAAAAAAAAAAAATAACAATCACTTCATGGGCCTAAAGACAAAGAAAACCTGTGATATCTTTAAAGGTACTGTGAGGAACTTCTAACTGGTTATGAAACACTCATGTCTCTATATGACCTACCAGTGGCGGGCCGTACATTTTATACCTGGGCCTTCTGTGCTGTCCTACTGCAGTTGAATAACCTAATTATGACACCACAGCGACGGTTATTATTTGTTTCTAGGTGTGTAACAATACACGTATTCGTATTATACCGTTCGGTACGAGGCTTACGAACCAAACAATACGTTTTAGTTATACTAGTGCATTTGGAAAATGTAGAAGCTTAAATTGTGGGAAATTTAATGTTTTCAGTGGACTGCGCTCACGTAGGAGACAACGGGCTGTGTGACCTCTCAACCCGGAACTAAAAAAAACAAAACAAAAAACAGCTGAGGCTACGCTAAACTAGCTAAACGGGAAAACAACAGCACACAAGCTACGAACTCTCCCCGCAGGTTTAGGTAGCTGTTGCCTACTGATTCAGACAAGAGCACGAGCCATTCAAATATTATTCACATCAGAGGGAACAATATTCACCATATCATAAAAACAACACCATAGAAAATATAACAGTAGTAACGCTATGGTAGATGTAAAAACACAAAAGCAGTTCACTTATCACAGCTGCTGTTCACTTAAAGACAAAGTCCATCCTCCTTTCTTTGTTAACAAAGAGTTTAATACCGCGGTTGTACAGAACATCGGTTCAGTTCCAGCCAGAGCCAGAAAGATCCGATTGGTTGAAGACTATGACAATCAACAATAACGTCCCCATTTACTTAAACTGCAAAGTCTACCTAGAGGACCTCGGGCCTCTCTTCTATAGAGACAGCATAGAGGTGAAATCTGATTGGATAAAAGCTCTCCTTAAAACAAGCTGTGCTGGAAGCAGCGCTGCAGGCTGGAAGCAGAGCAACAGAGGAAGACAGGAGCTGTGCAATGAGAAGATAAGCTAATGGGGAAAAAAATTGTAGTGTATTCATGAAAAATTATTAAATGATAAAATAGCTATAACTTTGTGATTCTGTCTAGGGCAGCAGAGAAGGCTTAGCTGGCCCTGACGGCCCACCACTGTGACCTACATAATTCAGCGAGAAGACTGTACATTTCTGTGTAATTATTCTTAATGCTTTCATTGTCAGTGTGTTAATTCTTGATTTGTCTCCCATCTTCATCTCGTAGCCTACAGAGGAACAAGTGAAAGAGGCAACAGATTATTGCTATCAAATGCTGGAGAAGATGGACAACGCTCGACTAAGTGGCAACTACCATGAGGTATTGTTTTTAAATCACCAACAACACCAGATAAAGAATGTTTGTTTTTGCTTCTTTTATCTTACTAGAGCTCAATCCTACTTTCCATGTTTTTTGAAAATGTATCTATTTATTATTTTATTTTTTCTTCAGGTGGTGAAAATCTGCAAGGACTGCATAGAGAAGACGGAGCCAGTTTTGGCTAACACTCACATCTACCAGGTGCGTATGTGGAGCACATTAAGTGAGGTGCAAGCTTACCTGCAGTTCTTCAATGATGCTGCAGACTACTCCCGCAAAATGGTGGAGGGATACATGTGAGTACAGAGATGTTGTGCAGTGTGTTGCGATACACATGCACTTCTTTTTTTTTTTTTTATCCAATAATAAGATTACGAAACACACTGACTGAAATATAATTAAAAAAAATAAATAAAACATCTTCCTCCGACAGGAAACTTTACCACCCTAACAATGCTGCTCTTGGTATGGCGGCCATGCGAGCAGGAGTGACTCACTGGCAAGGTGGGGAGATAGAGACTGCCCATGGGATGATCTGCAGGGCCTACGGCATTCTCATGGTCACCCACGGTCCAACACATCCCATCACCAAGGACCTGGAGGTAAGCTCCCCTTAAACCTGAAAGTTTTTCCTTGGTTCAGCTGAAATGCTTTTTTTAAGCAAAATGTAGGTTGTAGTTGGAAAATGACAAGCCCACAATTCTTTTTTACTTATATAGTATAGCTAACTCATTGGCAAACGTTCAAAGCGCTGATGTGTCCTTCCTGATATCTCTACAGTCGATGCGTATGCAGACGGAGATGGAGCTGAAGATGTTCAAGCAGAACGAGTACGTTTACCACAGTATGAGAGAGGCAGCTCTGAAGAACAAGCCAATGTCCATGATGCATGAACCCAGGTCTGTGGAGGAGGGAATCAAGAATCTCTTCCACCGGAGGAAGTAAAAAAAAAAAAGAGATCAAGAATGAACCATCCCATTGTTTACTGTTGACAGTTTGAGTGTTGGTGTGCGAGTCTGCACATTTAGTCACAAGGTCATTTTGTTTTTCATTAAAAAGATCTCACGTGGTACTTGTACACTTTATTTTCAATACTCCAAATCCAGTGGAAGCGCTGAAAGTAGCAGTATTATTTTTTTGAAAGTGTGCGGTAGCTCTATTGCCATCGATAGTTTAGCTATACGCTCCTGAAGTCGGATACATTTTAACCAGGTACACTCAAAGACAAGTCCTGTGACACTAAATGTTTTGTTCTTGGTAATGGTTCCCAGTGTACCAGAACAGGTCATTTATTACCAGCATGAAAGAGTTTAGAAGCCCAACCAGCTTTTGAATAATTGTTAGCTGCACACATGTAATGAAATGGGATATTTCATTGAGAAAGTGGTTTTGTAATATATGTCTTTTGTGCCAAAGACGATTTAATCTCGTCAACCCAGTGGACTACAGGCATGTTCTTCCATCCCCGCTTTACTTTTTGCACTGTTTTCAATTATGCAACACACTTACAAAACACCACACAAGGTTTCTCACATTAAACACTCTCAAGAACGAAATCTCATGCAATCTTTGGGGAAACACTTATTCAAAATGCTCCTTGAATTGGCAACACACAGATACAAACAATTAATTGAACACAAATCAATGTGACCCTCAGCACAAGAAAGACCTCAAGTTACCTCAAGCGAACGACATTGCGTGTGCTGTGGAGGAGGCGATGCGGCCAGACCCCAACAGAAGGCAGGGTCCAAAACTATAATTTCCATTGCAGGCATTTTACAATAAGCCATTAAAGTTGTGAAAATATGCAATTGCAAAAATAAAACAAAAGCATTTTATTCAGATTTTCCTGAAATGCACCTGTGAGGAATAAAAATAAAAAGACCGTTTGGTATGAAGTTAAGTCAGTGCGTTTCTGCGAAATAATTCATACTGTACCAGTGAATCATTTTGTTGCACAAGTGCCATTTCGAAAAAGGGTGGTTTGATTGCAGCAGTTCATTTTGAAATAGGTTAAGACGCTCATCTCGTTGGCTTGTGTGTGAAGTGCTAAAACAATTTGTCATGTTCTGCAATGAGTTAAAAAAATAAAAAAATAAAAAAGCACATTCATTCCCCCCCCACCCTTTTAGCACATGATGCTCATGTCATCCCGCAGTCAAGTTTAAAGTGGCCTTTAGCTAATTCTAAACACATCACCCTCACAAAAGGCATCCAGTCCCATGATCTTACAGCTCTCCTTTTGTTCCAGTACACAATGAAAGCTACGAGCAATTTCTAAAAGTCCTCAGAAATCAAGATAGTGCTGCTTTTTATGTTACCGTTTTTATTATCCCATATGCAGACATTTACATGCGTTTGCTCGTCCTCTTGTACACAATGCTGCCAAGAGTCATAGTCTGGAGGGAGAAAAAAAAAAGTCACATTAGAAATGTTTTAAGATTCATACACTAAGTCACAAAATTCATGTTGTCTACTCACATTGACAATTGTGTTTCCATCCACCAGTTCTGTGACAGACTCAATTCCCTTCAGGCTAACAGTCAGCTTGTTGCCATCACGCTGAACCACCGCCTTAAAGAGGCATAAAACAAGATCAATGTGCATGAGGATTAAGTAACAATGTGCAATTAGTTCAGGTTTCTGCATCCTTAAATTTAGTGCCACGGCTTACCTTGGCCTTCTCCCCAGTGAACGTCTCCAGCTCTGCCTCTTCTCCTATCTTGAAGGTGTTGACGAGGACCTTTGAGCCGGTGGTGACGGTCACTTTGAAGTTGTCACCATCCTCCTCGATCTCAGAGATACTCTTTATGTCTTTGCCTTTCTGGATGAGTTCGTCAGGGAGACCTCAAGACAGAAAAGCAACTGATTGAGAAACCACCCATTACAGTGATTACAAGATAATCACTAGACAAGTGAGCAAAACTATTTGATTGTATACATTTCTCATGTTCTGACTTTCTTTTTTGTCAAATAACCCAGTTCAAAATCCCTATGTAAACACTTTTAAAGCTTCTGGTCAAAAAACTGTGAAGAAAGAGAGTTGTATTCTCACCAATGGCCTTCATGAAAGACTCAAAGTTCTCCTGAGACTCCAGCTGGTACTTTCCAGAGAACGACATGGTTTCAGACAGTGAAGGTGAGAGAGAAGTGGTTGACTGCCTGTTTTATACTCTCAAACTCCAGAGCTGCAATCATTAACCACAGGTGTCTGAAATTAAGGCAACTCCCGCCCACTTCCGGATCCGCCCCTGCAGATGAGGACAGAGAGGGTACATCCCAAGGGTACTTCTCAAGTCTCTTAATTGTCGTTTCCTCGCTCCTCGATCCTCGCTTTAACCGGAAGTTGTTTCTGCGCCGCCATATTGACGGCCGTCCCAAAGCTCTAATGTAGCTCGGAGGAGCGAGGATCGAGGATGGAGGAGGGACCTCAGAGGAGCCATGAGCGAGGAACCACGAGAACAGACTTCCAGGAAGTCTTTTAACGGCCGACACGCCCCCTCATTGTTCATCAGTTATGTGATTGGACGCTGCAGCTGATCGGACTGACTGACTGAGTTTAACACCAGAGTGAAGACAGATCACAGATTAAACTCAAGCTTTATATTTGATTAGGTTTGTGATTCACCATCTGGTTTAAATAAATGTTCATTGTCGTCTGAACAACAAAACGACCACAAACAACTTTCTTCATTTATTAGAAAGATTTGTGTTTTCATGATCTGATATTTCCCTCAATAACTTTTATTATGAATACAATTAAAGTCAGAGGGAGCTGGAGAGACGAAACACTTTTTACATCATTCCTGAGTGTTTGATGAGTTTTATCATTTAAGAGAAACAATAATCATATTCTGGGTTATTTAATAATGACGCCACAGTCACAATTTCAAAACGTACAGACGCAAATAATTCATAAATAAGACGATCACATTCCGCCGGTAGAAATGGATCCTGCACTTATAAACAGAACACAGGACACAGTTTGTTAACAGACTACAGAGAGAAACACCTCTACAGTGGTGATTACTGTGTGTCTTTATTAGTTATTAGTATTATTAGTTACTATTAACAAGTACAGTCAGAGATGGGCAAAAATACATCAAAATGTATTTTGATACAAAATACAAAATACCCCTCAAATAAATGTATCAAAATAAAATACAAAATACTGGTGCCAGAAAATGTAACAAAATACAATACATGTATTTTGTATTTAAAATATAGGAAATACTTTTTTCTGGATTTTCCGTTTTCTCACAATTTGGTATAGCGGAGCATTCAGGTTTGGGCTATATAATGTACACAAAGCTCTGGTGAAGCCCACAAAAAGGAAGAACAGTCACAGACATGTCAGTGTAACGAAGCACATCTGTGCTTGTTGATGGTCCTTCTTGAACATCATCTTCCCGAGACATGTTTATGTAGGCAAATCACTGTCAAAATCCGAGCGCGCAAATGAGATCCATGCGCGCGCGAAAATCAAACAGCCGCGCGCATATTTTACTTTGACGAGCGCTTTTACATCACTCCTTGACCAAAATTTTGTCTCGCGCGAGCAGAAGTCGCTCGCGAAGCTTAAACCTGCTCGCTCGCGAGTAGTTTTTCTTTTTGACAGTAAGTGGGCGGACCCAGTCTCCATTGTATCTCTACATCTAATTGGTTACAATCCTCGTCTTGGGATAGACCGGATATCACTCTGACTCAGGGCCAAATAATGTACATTTTACTGCACGGGTACTTTTACTTTCTGCACTTAAAGTACATTTTGCTGATAATAACATTGACTAAGGTTTTGAATGCAGGTATTTTACTCGGAGTGGATTATTGTTTCATCAGTATGGTATTAGTACGTTTACTGCAGTAAAGGATCTGAATACTTTTTCATCCACTAACTACTTGTCAGTGATTTAACAGTTAATATACAAACAGTGGTCCCTAATCGTGGCTCCAGATCTTTGAGCAGGTCCAAATTGTTGCTCATATTATATACAACTATATTATATCTCTTCTGTAAACACAACAGTATGATTAAATATGATCACATCATGTTTTAATCAATTAAGATCAAAGAGTTTCTTTGAGCGGTTTGTCACAAGAGGTTTGACTATCAAACACACATCGTCTGTAATAGAATGATGGATCCCAATCTGAGCAACTTGACTTTAACACATTTTTAATTATTTTGTTTAACAACGCTATTAACATAATTTGTATTTCATCAGCCTCTACAGTCTGAAAAGTTGACAAAACCTGTCAGACAAATGTAGAACATCCTGAGATGTAGTGGAGTAGTGTTTAGTGGCGGATTGAAAACCACCTCTATCAGAACTAGCGTCTGCGTCAGAGTGATATCCGGTTTATCCCAAGACGAGGATTGTAACCAATTAGATGTAGCGATACAATGGCGACTGGGTCCGCCCACTTACTGTCAAAAAGAAAAACTACTCGCGAGCGAGCAGGTTTAAACTTCGCGAGCGACTTTTGCTCGCGCGAGAGTGAATTCTGCTCGCGCGGGACGTAATTTTGCTCGCGGAGTGATGTAAAAGCGCTCGTCAAAGTAAAATAGGTGCGCGGCTGTTTGATTTGCGCGCTCGGATTTTGACAGTGATTTGCCTTCATACATGTTGTCCACCTGGCCAACTGTAGAATGTATGAAATAATAAAACTAAGAATACTTTCATAATATGCCTTTTAAATAAAATAAATTGGATATTTAATGTTTTTTTTTTTTTAACAAATGGACATCTACTGTCATAGCCTGGCTAACTGAACTATATTATCTGCCAGTAATTGATATGGCATTATGACATTCACATTGAGAAGATACAGCATAACTTGTAATACAGTGCAAGATTAGATGGTCAGACGTCTCTTGATAAGGTTATCATGAACATACAAGCTCCCAATCTCCCTATAGCTAGCTACTCGACTGATAAGTTAACTTGCTAAACACTGGCTATGCACTAGCCTAGACAGCATGCTAGCGTCATTAGCATGTCGATTAGCATCGATCGTAGCTTGATATTATAACCATCACCATGTATATACAATAGGCCATGTAGCCAGACCCAGACATCAATTATACATCAAGCTAGTTGACATTCGTCACAGTCAGATACAATATTTACCTTGACAGAATCCATTGAACTGGAAGATCTGAAGACTGAACTCGTGAACCGTTTTTTTGATTCGTGGAGAAAGTATGTTGTGTTTAAGACAAAATTACTCTACTCTAGAATATACTGTACACATGGATGTTCTTTGGGGTCAATTTGACCCCAGGCTGTTTTAGCAGTATAAAACATAAGAAATAAACATTTTGGGAAACACTTATTCAAAATGCTCCTTGAATTGGCAACACACAGGTACAAGCAATCATTAATTGAACACAAATCAATGTGACCCTCAGCACTAGAAAGACCTCAAGTTCTCGCGCGAACGACATTGCTTGTGCTGTGGCGGAGGCGATGCGGCCAGACCCCAACAGAAGGCAGGGTCCAAAACCATAATTTCCATTGCAGGCATTTTACAATAAGGGATTAATTAATTATACTTCTGTCTGTTGCAAAAAAAAAAAAGCATTTTATTCAGATTTTCCTGAAATGCACCTGTAGGAGGAATACAAATAAAAAGACAGCAGTGTTTGGTATGAAGTTAGTCAGTGTGTTTCTGCAAAATAATTCATACTGTACCAGTGAATCATTTTGTTGCATAAGTGCCATTTCAAAAAAGGGTGGTTTGATTGCAGCAGTTAATTTTGAAATAGGTTAAGATGCTCATCTCGTTGACTTGTGTGTGAAGTGCTAAAACAATTTGTAATGTTCTGCAATGTTAAAAAAAATTGAAATAAATAAAAAGGCACATTCATTCGCCCCCCCCACCCTTTTAGCACATGATGCTCATGTCATCCCGCAGTCAAGTTTAAAGTGGCCTTTAGCTAATTCTAAACACATCACCCTCACAAAAGGCATCCAGTCCCATGATCTTACAGCTCTCCTTTTGTTCCAGTACACAATGAAAGCAACAAGCACTTTCTAAAAGTCCTCAGAAATCAAGATCGTGCTGCTTTTTATGTTACCGTTTTTATTATCCCATATGCAGACATTTACATGCGTTTGCTCGTCCTCTTGTACACAATGCTGCCAAGAGTCATAGTCTGGAGGGAGAAAAAAAAAAAAAAAGTCACATTAGAAATGTTTTAAGATTCATTCAATAGGTCACAAAACTCATGTTGTCTACTCACATTGACAATTGTGTTTCCATCCACCAGTTCTGTGACAGACTCAATTCCCTTCAGGCTAACCTTCAGCTTGTTGCCATCACGCTGAACCACCGCCTTAAAGAGGTATAAAACAAGATCAATGTGCATGAGGATTAAGTAACAACGTGCAATTTTACTACATTAGTTCAGGTTTCTGCATCCTTAAATTTAGTGCACAGCTTACCTTGGCCTTTTCCCCAGTGAGCGTCTCCAGCTCTGCCTCTTCTCCTATCTTGAAGGTGTTGACGAGGACCTTTGAGCCGGTGGTGACGGTCACTTTGAAGTTGTCACCATCCTCCTCGATCTCAGAGATACTCTTTATGTCTTTGCCTTTCTGGATGAGTTCGTCAGGGAGACCTCAAGACAGAAAAGCAACTGATTGAGAAACCACCCATTACAGTGATTACAAGATAAACATCACTAGACAAGTCAGCAAAACCATTTGATTGCAGAAGTTTTTCATGTTCTGACTTTCTTTTTTGTCAAATAACCCAGTTCAAAATCCCTATGTAAACACTTTTAAAGCTTCTGGTCAAAAAACTGTGAAGAAAGAGAGTTGTAATCTCACCAATGGCCTTCATGAAAGACTCAAAGTTCTCCTGAGACTCCAGCTGGTACTTTCCAGAGAACGACATGGTTTCAGACAGTGAAGGTGAGAGAGAAGTGGTCGACTGCCTGTTTTATACTCTCAAACTCCAGAGCTGCAATCATTAACCACAGGTGTCTGAAATTAAAGCAACTCCCGCCCACTTCCGGATCCGCCCCTGCAGATGAGGACAGAGAGATAAAAGAGGTACTCGGTGACTTAGCTAAAGTTAAGTAGGTCTTCATGCAGAGGAGAGGACAAGTGCCCGTTACTTGGGGTTCACGCATAGAAAATAAATGTAATGATGTCATCCGAAGGCACAACATCTGATTACATGAGTCATACCCCAAAAGCTGCTGACTGGACATATCATTGCTGTCAGGTTTCATTTGGCTGCTTTCCCTCTTCCTTCCTCTGCTTTCTGTTCCTTCTTTTTCTCTCCATTTTCCTCCCTTTTGTCTCTCCTTTAGCCAACTCTGTCACATTTTTTCTTCTGTCCTTTGTTCTATACACTTCGTCTTTTTCAGTGCACCTCAGAGTTTCACAGAAGCTGAAGTTTTAGAGAAAATGTTTTTCTTTGAGAGCTCAATGCTAAAAATCTATTTTGCCTGCAAGCAATCGGGGCATATCAGGGGAAACATTTCCTCTTATTTTTTCCTGAAATGGGGGAAAACCGATATTTTTTCTCGAAAAAAAGTTAAATTAAAGTTTCAAAGATCATAGCAAAAAATTAAATGCTAAAAATTAAAAAAAGATAACGATAAGTTGCCTTTCAGTTTAGGTTAACAAAAGGAGATCGTTTCATATTCAGTGTCCTGATAAACATATTTAAAATGCGTGCATATGATTGAATATATTTGCAGCCTGGTAAAAAAACCTGCTTCAAGTTGTCACTGCTTTACACAGCGTGAACTGTTCTCTATGTCATAACAAAGATACTTTACTCAGGTCACCAGGTTCAAGATAAGATAACGGAGCTCTCACAGCTCAGACTAAAATGTGATTAAGTGATACAAACATGTCAATCATCTGTCATCAGTGTTCCTGAAGGAATTAGTCAACCTGCTGTGTTTCATTCATTTTTCAGCATTCACCTCTAAAACAAAAAAAAAAAGACCCAGAGCTTGTGGTCAAACCATAAATTTCCATCCTTTCCCATGCTGGGTCAGGGCTGTATGGAAGCCCATTTTCACATTGTGAGGAAAAAAATAAAGATCCTGTTATCCCGAAATTTCAACTTACTATCTCATAATTTTGACTAACTGAGGCGTAGCGGAGCAGATAAATTGTTGGTTTTGTATGCCTCTAGCCATATCATTTTTCTCGAGAAGCCATCTATGCAACCACTGATACATATTCCATAAGGCTTTAATTTGTCGTACCCATCTATATGGCATACATAGTTTGGCCCACGGCTGACATACGCCGTCTTAAACGGTTGCGGGCCCACAGATCTACCCCATTCCCGTCCATCAGTCGCATCAATTGACGCACAGTTTCTCTGTCGGTAATTATCCCGGCCATCCAACATTTCTGGTGCATCCATCTGTAGCCGTGCAGTTTGCCAGACGTCTGTAGCTGTTGGTGAATGAAGGATGCTACCTCAGCTTAATCTGTTTTATTTCGTCTCCGCCAAAGTTGGTTCTTTCGTAGCTTTTTTTTTTTTTTTAAAGAAAAAACCCTTTTATTCAGATTTTCACCCTCACAAAAGGCATCCAGTCCCATGATTTAACAGCTCTCCTTTTGTTCCAGTACACAATGTAAGAAATTTCTAAAAGTCCTCAGAAATCAAGATAGTGCTGCTTTTTATTTCACCGTTTTTATTATCCCATATGCAGACAGTTACATGCGTTTGCTCGTCCTCTTGTACACAATGCTGCCAAGAGTCATAGTCTGGAGGGAGAAAAAAAAAAAAAAAAAAACCATTAGAAATGTTTTAAGATTCATTCAATGGGTCACAAAATTCATGTTGTCTACTCACATTGACAATTGTGTTTCTATCCACCAGTTCTGTGACAGACTCAATTCCCTTCAGGCTAACCTTCAGCTTGTTGCCATCACGCCGAACCACCGCCTTAAAGAGGTATAAAACAAGATCAATGTGCATGAGGATTAAGTAACAACGTGCAATTTTACTACATTAGTTCAGGTTTCTGCATCCTTAAATTTAGTGCACGGCTTACCTTGGCCTTCTCCCCAGTGAGCGTCTCCAGCTCTGCCTCTTCTCCTATCTTGAAGGTGTTGACGAGGACCTTTGAGCCGGTGGTGACGGTCACTTTGAAGTTGTCACCATCCTCCTCGATCTCAGAAATACTCTTTATGTCTTTGCCTTTCTGGATGAGTTCGTCAGGGAGACCTCAAGACAGAAAAGCAACCGATTGAGAAACCACCCATTACAGTGATTACAAGATAAACATCACTAGACAAGTCAGCAAAACCATTTGATTGCATACATTTCTCATGTTCCAACTTTTTTTTTTGTCAAATAACCCAGTTCAAAATCCCTATGTAAACACTTTTAAAGCTTCTGGTCAAAAAACTGTGAAGAAAGAGAGTTGTATTCTCACCAATGGCCTTCATGAAAGACTCAAAGTTCTCCTGAGACTCCAGCTGGTACTTTCCAGAGAACGACATGGTTTCAGACAGTGAAGGTGAGAGAGAAGTGGTTGACTGCCTGTTTTATACTCTCAAACTCCAGAGCTGCAATCATTAACCACAGGTGTCTGAAATTAAGGCAACTCCCGCCCACTTCCGGATCCGCCCCTGCAGATGAGGACGGAGAGGGTACATCCCAAGTCTCTTAATTGTCGTTTCCTCGCTCCTCGATCCTCACTTGAACCTGAAGTTGTTTCTGCGCCGCCATATTGACGGCCGTCCCAAAGCTCTAATGTAGCTCGGAGGAGCGAGGATGGAGGATGGAGGAGGGACCTCAGAGGAGCCATGAGCGAGGAACCACGAGAACAGACTTCCAGGAAGTCTTTTAACGGCCGACACGCCCCCTCATTGTTCATCAGTTATGTGATTGGACGCTGCAGCCGATCGGACTGACTGACTGAGTTTAACACCAGAGTGAAGACGGATCACAGATTAAACTCAAGCTTTATATTTGATTAGGTTTGTGATTCACCATCTGGTTTAAATAAATGTTCATTGTAGTCTGAACAACAAAAGGACCACAAACAACTTTCTTCATTTATTAGAAAGATTTGTGTTTTCATGATCTGATATTTCCCTCAATAACTTTTATTATGAATACAATTAAAGTCAGAGAGAGCTGGAGAGACGAAACACTTTTTACATCATTCCTGAGTGTTTGATGAGTTTTATCATTTAAGAGAAACAATAATCATATTCTGGGTTATTTAATAATAATGCCACAGTCACAATTTCAAAACATACAGACGCAAATAATTCATAAATAAGACGATCGCATTCCGCCGGTAGAAATGGATCCTGCACTTATAAACAGAACACAGGACACAGTTTGTTAACAGACTACAGAGAGAAACACCTCTACAGTGGTGATTACTGTGTGTCTTTATTAGTTATTAGTATTATTAGTTACTATTATTAAGTACAGTGATCATGTGAACAGACACAATCTTATCAAAAGTCTCTCCAGCTGTTAAAGCCGACTGACAGCTGATCCAGCTGTGATCAGCTGATCCTCCGTCATCAGAAACAGACGTCGCTTCACGTGACGCAACTGAGGAAAGGACGTCTCATGTCTCTTAAAACATATTTCCTCGTTCCTCTCTCCTTGCATGGTTTCCTCCATGCATCCCTGGTGGGAGGGACTAAGACGCAAGGAAAGGACGCAAGTGAGGGAAACGGGGATGCAATTAAGAGACTTGAGAAGTACCCCAAGTCTCTTAATTGTCATTTCCTCGCTCCTCGCTCTTCGCTCGAACCGGAAGTTGTTCTGCGCCGCCATATTGACGGCCGTCCCAAAGCTCTTATTTAGCTCGGAGGAGCGAGGTTCGAGGATGGAGGAGGGATCTCTGAGGAGCCATGAGCGAGGACCCACGAGAACAGACTTCCAGGAAGTGTTTTAACGGCCGACACGCCCCCTCATTGTTCAGTCATGTGATTGGACGCTGCAGCCGAT
This sequence comes from Anarhichas minor, assembly GCF_050575085.1. NCBI lineage: Eukaryota > Metazoa > Chordata > Actinopteri > Perciformes > Anarhichadidae > Anarhichas > Anarhichas minor. The sequence continues at coordinate 6,859,539 of NW_027466471.1, read as the reverse complement.
CGGATTGATGAGATTTTTTTCAATTTGTAAACAGTGAAGACGGATCACAGATTAAACTCTGGTTTATATTTGATTAGGTTTCTGATTCAACATCTGGTTTAAATAAATGTTCATTGTAGACTGAACAACAAAAGGACCACAAACAACTTTCATTTATTAGAAAGATTTGTTTTCATAATCTGTTTCCCTCAATAACTTTTATTATGGAAACAATTAAAGTCAGAGGGAGCTGGGGAGACCAAACCCTTTATCTATATATCTCTATAGAGAGCTGAGAGACGAAACACTTTTTACATCATTTATCATAATTTCATTCAGTAAGGTGAGGCTGTTCATTCCTGATTGTCGGGTTTGATGTTTTATCATTTAACCGTCCTGTTACTTTTGGGGTCAATTTGACCTCATTCAATGTTTAACATCTCCAAATAAATTGACATTTGTTTTGCTTCATATTTAATGACTTTTCCTAATTTAATGGGGACAACTGGGTAAACATAAAATTAACATGTTTTCAATGTCCTGTACACGTCTGTTCTTTGGGGTCAATTTGACCCCAGGTTGTTTTAGCAGTATAAAACATAAGAAATAACATTTTGGGAAACACTTATTCAGGCTCCTTGAATTGGCAACACAGATACAGGCAATCATTAATTGAACACAAATCAATGTGACCCTTGGCACTAGAAAGACCTCAAGTTACCTCACGCGAACGACATTGCTTGTGCTGTGGAGGAGGCGATGCGGCCAGACCCCAACAGAAGGCAGGGTCCAAAACCATAATTTCCATTGCAGGCATTTTACAATAAGGGATTAATTAATTCTGCCTGTTGTGAAAACTTGCAATGGCCAAAAAAAAAACAAACCCACGTTTTATTCAGATTTTCCTGAAATGCCTGTATGAGGAATAAGACAGCAGTGTCTGGTATGAAGTTAGTCAGTGTGTTTCTGTGAAATAATTCATACTGTACCAGTGAATCATTTTGTTGCATAAGTGCCATTTTGAAAAAGGGTGGTTTGATTGCAGCAGTTCATTTTGAAATAGGTTAAGACGCTCATCTCGTTGGCTTGTGTGTGAAGTGCTAAAACAATTTGTCATGTTCTGCAATGAGTTAAAAAAAAAAAAAAAAAAAAAAAAAAAAGCCTTGATTCGCCTGCCCCCCACCCTTTTAGCACATGATACTCATGTCATCATGCAGTCAAGTTTAAAGTGGCCTTTAGCTAATTCTAAACACATCACCCTCACAAAAGGCATCCAGTCCCATGATCTTACAGCTCTCCTTTTGTTCCAGTACACAATGAAAGCAACAAGCAATTTCTAAAAGTCCTCAGAAATCAAGATCGTGCTGCTTTTTATGTTACCGTTTTTATTATCCCATATGCAGACATTTACATGCGTTTGCTCATCCTCTTGTACACAATGCTGCCAAGAGTCATAGTCTGGAGGGAGAAAAAAAAAAAGTCACATTAGAAATGTTTTAAGATTCATTCACTAAGTCAGAAAATTCATGTTGTCTACTCACATTGACAATTGTGTTTCCATCCACCAGTTCTGTGACAGACTCAATTCCCTTCAGGCTAACAGTCAGCTTGTTGCCATCACGCTGAACCACCGCCTTAAAGAGGTATAAAACAAGATCAATGTGCATGAGGATTAAGTAACAACGTCCAATTTTACTTCATTAGTTCAGGTTTCTGCATCCTTAAATTTAGTGCCACGGCTTACCTTGGCCTTCTCCCCAGTGAGCGTCTCCAGCTCTGCCTCTTCTCCTATCTTGAAGGTGTTGACGAGGACCTTTGAGCCGGTGGTGACGGTCACTTTGAAGTTGTCACCATCCTCCTCGATCTCAGAGATACTCTTTATGTCTTTGCCTTTCTGGATGAGTTCATCAGGGAGACCTCAAGACAAAAGCAACCGATTGAGAAACCACCCATTACAGTGATTACAAGATGAACATCACTAGACAAGTCAGCAAAACCATTTGATTGCATACATTTCTCATGTTCTGACTTTCTTTTTTGTCAAATAACCCAGTTCAAAATCCCTATGCAAACACTTTTAAAGCTTCTGGTCAAAAAACTGTGAGGAAAGAGAGTTGTATTCTCACCAATGGCCTTCATGAAAGACTCAAAGTTCTCCTGAGACTCCAGCTGGTACTTTCCAGAGAACGACATGGTTTCAGACAGTGAAGGTGAGAGAGAAGTGGTTGACTGCCTGTTTTATACTCTCAAACTCCAGAGCTGCAATCATTAACCACAGGTGTCTGAAATTAAGGCAACTCCCGCCCACTTCCGGATCCGCCCCTGCAGATGAGGACAGAGAGATAAAAGAGGTACTCGGTGACTTAGCTAAAGTTAAGTAGGTCTTCATGCAGAGGAGAGGACAAGTGCCCGTTACTTGGGGTTCACGCATAGAAAATAAATGTAATGATGTCATCCGAAGGCACAACATCTGATTACATGAGTCATACCCCAAAAGCTGCTGACTGGACATATCATTGCTGTCATATATTTGCAGCCTGGTAAAAAAAACCTGCTGCAAGTTGTCACTGCTTTACACAGCGTGAACTGTTCTCTATATTTCATAACAAAGATACTTTACTCAGGTCACCAGGTTAAAGATAAGAAAACAGAGCTCTGACAGCTCTGACTAAAATGTGATAAAGTGATGCAATCAAACACAATGTCAATCATCTGTCGTCAGTGTTCCTGAAGGAATTCGTCAACCTGCTGTGTTTCATTCATTTTTCAGCGTTCACCTTTAAAAAAAAAAAACCCAGAGCTTGTGGTCAAACCATAAATTTAAAAACAATGGATCAAAGGTGACTACCATACAAGATAACCGTCATAACTGTTGCAACAGTGATATTGTGTCACATGAGTTGTCACAATAACACACACATACACACACACACATCGTCATGTGAGGACCCTTTGGATTCACTCACAGTGGACTGTTACAGGATTATGAAAACATCTGAAAAGATAAAGACGGCTGTGGGCTTTGTATGTTTGGTGATAGTGGAATATAGTGTTACACTGCAGCCCGATAAGCTTTATGCTGATTTATCCTTTGCCACATAGAGAAAACGATTCAGAGGGTTTGAAACTTCAGCCAAATTGTATTCAAGGTGCTCGTAATTAAAAGAAACAACGACATTTAATACTCTCTCAAAACTTTATTTCAACATGCAGATATCTGGATGACACTGTCAATATTCATCCCTTTTTTCATACATGAAAATATATTGACAAAGGCACTCTACAGAAGTACTCCAGGGAAACGAGCGAGGACAAACATGGAGGTACAACTATATGAACTACAACTACAAGTCCCACGTCGTCTCTACGGCTGAAGAGTTTCCCATGAGACCTCGCTGTCAGCAGCAGCTCATTGGCGAACTCGATGAGGAGAATTGAGGCCAGCCAGATGCAGGATCCTGAGGATGATGTCACTGGGGTCGCTTCCTTCGAATTGGCCGGTCTGGTCGTCTCCTTCCTCCTCGACGAGGCAGGATTGGTCTGTGGTGCAGCTTTCTGTGAAACGGTTCAGACAAAAACAAACAAAGTTATCACTGAGGACTTGGTCGTGTTATTGCAGACTTTACAATATTTTGTTATCAGGTTTTTTGACCCAGGGCCGTGAACTGTTTCAGAACAAGAGGGCAAACGATCGAAGAAAAGTTCACAGTGACGTCAACCGCAAAGACAGTGTGTTGCTTAGCTAATTGTACACACAGTGATTTGTTCCACTTAGCTGAAACAAAGCTTGTAATACAAAATAACTAATAGAAAGCCACATAAATCAATCCTGTATGGTGGAAAATAACAAAGTACATTTAGAATTTGAGATTCGTTTAATGTTACTTTATACTTTTCCTCGACTGCGTTTCAGAAGGAAATATTGTACTCTTTACTCCACTACATAGTTAGTAGTTACAGATGCTTTACAGATTCAGATCTTAAATACCACTAATGAGCATATATATCCTAACACATTGTTATACAGTCGATTAAACCACCCAATAGTGTATGAAATAACTAGAATCAACTGTCAGCTACAACATTAAAATTCCATTTACATAGTAATGCAATGCAGTAACTATGATCTAATGGTATAATGAACAACTCTGATGGAGCCATTTTGCCTTACTTTAAGGTAATGTTGCTGATAATGACACTGTAGTTTTACTCACTTCAGTAAAGTTTTAAATGCAGGACTTTTATTTTGACAGATGGCTACTTTTACTCAAGTAAAAGTTCTAAATACTTCTTCCACCACTGCCCAAATATACTTCAGGACATCCTGACCTGCATCACAACAGAGTCCCGAAGCAGCGCAGCGTCCTCCCTCAGATCCACAGGGTCTCCCTCCTGCATGGCAGGGGGTGAGCAGGTAGTTCTCCTCCACGCAGTGAGCCGTTTCCGGGGAGCCCAGCAGGCAGCCGAGGCCCTCCCCGCAGCAGATACTGGGGCCGAAGCAGTGGCCTCTGTCTCCGGGGCCGCACGACATGCACTGGAGGAGGAATTGATTGATTATTATAGCTATTTAGAATTATGTGGATGCAGTTTAGCTCAGTGTAGAGCATTTAATGTGAGCTATGTGTCTCTACAGTGAAATTTTAGGTTTTTATTCCTTTTTTCTTGTTTGAGCATGACAGTTTCAGTCCAAACTCAGATTTGTTTTATGTTTGATTCAAATAAAAGTGTTCTAAGAGGTACTTTGACATTTAACCAACAACAGCTTATTTAATCGTTGTTCCTTGTCTACATCAAAGGTGTAAGAATAGAGGGTGTTGTAGATCATAAAACCCTTTTGGGCTATATGAATAAAATGGACTTAACATGAAAAAAACCTCTTTGATTCTAGCAGACCTTTGTCAGTTTATGATATATTTACTATATATATTGGTAAAAGCAGCTCACCTTTCGCAGCGGTGCATCCATGATAGACCTCTTCCCACCGATAGGACAGTTAGAGATGTAACACGCTGAACATACAGACAGGAGAAAAAGTACGCACACGGACACAGCAGCTCCAGTCATTTCTGCTGAGAAAGTGGAAGAAAGAGGAAAAAAGAAACCAGTTACACTCAACATACCAAAACATCCACAGACCACAAAATCTAGACACTAATCTGCGGAAACAAAACTCACTTGTCGCTAAATCTCTTGATGTAGGTGCGGTTGATTTGAAGTGTTGCTTCCAGATGCTCCTAATGCTTCTTCTGTTCTTGGTGCCTCTCACATGTCTTATATACCTCCAGAGCTTCTTCTGAGAGTGACACAGAAACCCAAAAGCCACTTAGAGATCCTTAATGAGCCCGTTTTAGTTACTATCACCTCCGGAAATGAAGCTGACCACTAGGCCGCCCGGGTCAAAAGGGCCAGGCAGTTATGTGGCCTGGATCCCTTCTTGCTATTGAGAGTTATTACAGGAGGGCTCGTGGTGCGTGACCGTGCATGTTAGAGATGACAGGAAAGTCAGAGGTCAAGAAATGAATGGAGAGATGGAATTATTCGAAGCATGAGTGGATACGAGTGTAGTACAACTATCATTTTTTTAAAAGGAGATACATTATAAGGATTTTTTTTAAATCAAAGTGGCAATCTTAAAAGATTTTCGTTTTAATAAATACCTGTTAAAGCACAATATCGCCAAAGGAGGTAACACAATGGTGATTGAGCCTATGGCCCACTGATGAAAGTGTAGCAATCAGTTCAATAAATCAAGTCATTAAAGGTCCCATATTGCCAAACGTGAGACTTTTGTGTCTTTTTTAATCATAAAGCAGGTCTAAGTGCTATATAAATGATGTGAAAGCATTGAAACGCTCAGTCTATGTAGAAATACACAAAGCCAGTTTCCAGAAACTGTGTCTTCAAACGAGCCGTCAGGATTTCTGTACGGTTTTGATGTCACTCTACAATATATATTGACCATTTCACAGTTTTAAACTTAAACCTCCTAAATGTGGCCCGGTTTATTTACGGTTGCGGTTGAGATGAATGACATCAGCTGACAGGAAGTAAACATAGACCCAAGCTGTTGCCTAGCAACGCAATTCTGTTGAAACTTGCTAAAATGGCGCGTTTCAGACGTACAGGTGTATTCCGACAGACAGTATGAGAAAAATAAAGAGTTTTTTGAACGTTAAAGCATATAAATGTGTTCCAGTAGAAACCAAAAATGCTCGTATGAACCTGGAAATGAGCGTGTTATGTCTCCTTTAAATTAATATTTAAGATGGGGGAAGTTGAAAAAAGCTGGTTTAAAAAAGGTCACGAGAAGAAGTTCATCTTTGCACCTCGGCCTGCTGAAAACATAAACAATGATGAGGAAACACACACACACACACACACACGCACACACACACACACACACACACACACACACACACTCACAAACACACCTACAAATATTCCTTTCTATTAGTAAAGTCCTTAATTCCTCACAGGAATTGAGGCCCACATTGTCCAGGTCTGAGGTTAATTGGTCTTATGGGCTAATTAACACAGCTAATGATCGGCCACAGCCCATAAAAGACAGTTTCCCCGTTTCAATGATATGAGCTCAATTACTGCTGCTCCCTCCCGATCCACTAACTGCCACCTCATCTCTATTAAAAATTAATTCAAAACATTGTCTGTGTTTGCCAACTTCTCTGCCAAGAGAGGGGAGAGGGACATTGAGACGTGGACTGACATTACTTTCTTATTTGTTGTCATGTGTCACTCAGACAATGGGCCACTCTTGCCTCCTAGTGGCTGTGGTGACACATTTAACCTATCCATGCATTCATTTTCCTTCGTCTGTTACTGTTTTTATCTGTCATGCTTATGCTGGGGTGGACAAAATAACAGGAACACCATACACAAGGTTCCAAAAAATTACCATATAGAGAGAAGAAAGAAAGAAGAACTTAACACCAAATGTTTCACGGAGGTGGTGTTTTCTCTACATTATTGTGCAAAGCCCCTATGATAAACAATATGCACCACAACTGACTGACCATCAACTGTATCTGCTGCAACCTAAAATACCTGAAATACTTTCAGTGCTTTAAATCAATTCCATCTAAAACGAAAGATTTAATTCATTCTTACGTGTGAAATCAATCATTCCTAACATGCACTTCTTTAAGCTGTGTTAAGAGACAGACTGAGATCCTCTTCCATCGCTCCACTTCACAGCTGCTAAACATTCAAACTGCATTGTTTTCTTCTGCAACATCACATCTCGCCATTCCTCCGAAAGCTGTGCAAAAATCCCTATTTCATAGAGAAATGGAGATGTCTATCTAGTGTTTCCTTATTTTTCAGCAGGAAGGCACTAGGCTTGTTGACTTCCTCTCCCCTCCCTTCCTTCCTTCTCTCCGAAGGTACTCATCTGAAAAATGAGAACAAAGTGATTGTTCCTGTTCTCTTTCTTAAGTCACTTCAAATGCTATCCGTGGACGGGCGGCTCATTGTCAGGAGAGTTGCAGTGCGAGCAGGAGGGAGAGAAACGCAGGTACAGGTACAACAGCAGCACTTCAGCCAAACAGCATCACAGAAAACATACTCTGCTACACTCAACTGGTGAGTTCCACACACACACTCACACACCAAGACTTCGCTGCAGCCTCACACAAACACACACTTCCATGGCACTGGCTGGCATATGAGGAGGGGCTTCAGCTTTTAATGGATTGTTTGGAATGCACGGTGTGGCAAAGTGTAGCCCGGGGTCTCTGCACGCTTCACCTTCAGTGGGAGAAAGTGAAGAGGATAAAAGACCAGGTTCATATCTAGGGGAGCATTTGAAACAAACTGAAAGGGAATCATTGAAAATGTCAGTGTGCATCTGAAAGTGTTGCAGAATCTTTGGAAGAGGCAGAATAACATTCTTCTTGCATTCTATGTTTTCTGTATATCATTAATTTACATTCAAGTACTTGTGTCCCTGTAACTTGTATTTCCATTATTTATTGACATGGAGTGATATTCCTTGTTATAAGAGAGATGTTTTTTTGTTTTTGTGTGACACTGAACTATGTGAAATGCCAATTTATTTGTAATCTCTGCACTGATCTTCATCGCATGATTTCCCCAAACTTCATCATCCTCACTTGTTGTCATCATCATATTGTGCTGCCTGTATGTGAATCTGGATGCATAGCTGAAATAGTCAATTAATTGATCAGTCAATCGACAGAAAATGTACTATCCTGGTAATAGATCAATCGATTAAAGCATTTTTCAAGTGAAAAAAACTAAATATTAAATTTTTCAGCATCTAAATGAGAATCTGCAGCTTTCTTTGCATTTCTTTGAGGTTTTCGTCAGACAAAACAAGAAATTAATGACAAGTTGTCTCTTTGGATTTTGAGAAATTGTAACTGGTATTTTCTGACCAAGCAATGAAACGATTATTTGAGATTGAATAATCTGCAGATTAATCGACATTGAAAATAATCCGTATTTTGTGTGCATTGTGGTATAGAGAGTGTAGTTGCAGCATTTGCATCAACCAACAGAGATACATGTAGCAGACAGTAAAGTAGAACTATGCTTCAGTGCATTGATATGGATCTCAGTAGTTTCTCATTGATAAGCACTGAGCTATTTACAGGAAGAGAATAAATTGCTAAGCACATTTCAGATGTCATGCAGAAGTAAGACAGTTCCCTTCCGAGCGTCATCTTTTCACAGATAGCCATCATCTACACTAAAGTGTGCACATACACATTGCAGTGGAGATGTTATTCATAGCTATGACATCTTAAACATTTCACAGTTTTAAAAGTATCAGTTATCTAATCGACCACTGACTTCAGGCTGCTCACAGAGATACAGATTAAAACATCACGTATAGCATTGTCAGTGGAGGAGAAAAGGGGAAGTTCTTCCTGGCTATCAGTGCAACAAAAAAAAAAAAAAAGAAGATAAACAGAGCAGAGAAAAAAGACATGGAGAAGTGATAAGTGTGCGGGAGGTACAGGTGAACGTTTCACAGATAACTTCCTACTTTCAGGAGAGGAGGAGATCTGTGAGAAAAAAAGAAGTGAAAGGTTTCAGGTTGAACACTGAAAGGTGTGGGTGCCCACACAAGACTGTGTGTGTGTGCTCAGTTACATACCTTCCGCCTTCAGAGTTTCATATCAGAAAAAGAAGCCAGATACAGAATCTTTGGAGAAACCTCACTCTGTTTTGAGGCACTTGTACTTCACTTCTTCTTTTTTATGATACTTTACCCTTCCACTATATTGTACTTTTTATGTAACAAAAAGCTATAATTAATTTTCAGATTAAGTTTTTACATAACAAGACATGTGATGATCTTGAAATATACAATTGTTAAAGATTAAATCAGTGATTCCTAACTTTTGACCGAAAAAGGGATCAAAGAGGCATTTCCCTTATAAAATATCAGGTTTACTTTAAATACATGTAGAAGACCCAAAGAGGTAAAAGTATCCAATATTTCACATAAAAAAGGAAAGATACATCCCAAAGTAAAAAACAAATGTCGTTTTTTGACCTATAAAACATCTAATCAACACCCATTCAGATGTAACTAGCTCGATCATCATTAGCGTCAACAGTAAATAATCTAATAATGTAATATATTATACTATATCAGCCTTGGAGCTCTTTTCCTGCAGAACGAGTACTTTTACTTACTCTACATTTACTATAGAGTACTTTTAGACATTGGTATTGCTACGTCTACTTAAGTAAAGGATCTGAATACTTCCTCCACCACTGTAACCACTTCTTGCACTCTTTCTAATGCAGAGAGAAGATGGAAACGGACAGAGTGCATTTCTCACCAGCAAGAAGGCCACTACTCAGAGATGAGCAAAGACAAGTATCTCAGCTGAGTTTCTACCTAAGCCCACCTCCACTCTACATTAAGCCCCCCAAATGCTCCTCTCCCAGATACCCCAGCACATCACCAAGCAAACACAACTATGGCGCGTTCAGCCCCCCCGCCTTCTTTCTTGGTCCGGGTTACACCCAAAGGGAAGGATCCCAAAAACGCAAAAGAACTCCTCTCAAAATGGACGGCCAAAGAGGTGAATCTCCCGACAGAGGAGTCGAGGAGGCAGACAAAAGCAGCAGTAAGAAGACGGTGCACCTCTCTCACATCCCCTTCTCCCTCCCACCTCGCCCCATTCCCTCCCCATCTCCTAAGCCCATCCCCAGTATGATCGAGCTAAACACACTGCATCTTCATCACAGATCGCCAGGTATGAATCTACCTGTGCAGGTGAAACAGGAGCCTCTCAGTCCTTCCCCTGTTTGGCCTCCCTCTCCTCTCCTCCTCCACCCTCCCTACTTCCCACCTCTCCACCACAGCCTCTTCCCATACCCTTTCTTCATGCCCAGCCCCGTCATGCACCTCTCCCCTGGTTCTTTCTACCCAAGAGAGGACCTCCGCCCCGGGCATCGCGGCCGTGAAGGACCCCCTCGGGGTGGGACGACCAGTGCTGAAAAGCTCGGCCTCAACGTCCACGTGGATGACAGTTATTATGTAGACGTGGGTGGAGGCCAGAAGAGATGGAAGTGTCGCATGTGTGAGAAGTCCTACACCTCCAAGTACAACCTGGTAACGCACATCCTGGGGCACAACGGCATCAAGCCACATGGATGCCACCTGTGTGGGAAGCTGTTTAAGCAGCTAAGCCACCTGCACACACACCTGCTCACCCACCAGGGCATGAGGCCCCACAAGTGCCAGGTGTGCCAGAAGGCCTTCACTCAGACCAGCCACCTGAAGAGACACATGATGCAGCACAGCGATGTGAAACCATACAGGTAGATGTTTTACTGCAGCTGTTTTTGTTTATTTTCAACTGTCCTCTTTTGAAGCTGATCTTTCACACACTTTGCCCGCCCCTCCAGCTGCAGTGTGTGCGGTAGAGGCTTTGCTTACCCCAGTGAGCTTCGCGCTCACGAGCTGAAGCACGACAAAGGACAGGAGAACGTTTGTGTGGAGTGCGGGCTGGATTTCCCCACGCTGACCCAGCTGAAGAGGCACCTGACCGCCCATCGCGGCCCCACCTTGTACAGGTGAGCACAAAACTGGTTCTTCCCTTTGCTGAAATATCATAATGGTTGTATTCGTAACACAATAGTCAGACATTTTGGAAACAAACTTTATTTGTTTTTTTGATGAATGATAGACACCACTCATGTCTGTACGCTAAATATGAAGCTACAGCTAGCAGCTAGTTAGCTTAGCTTAGCATAAATAAGGAAATGGGGAATTAAGTAGCCTGGCTCAGTCTGATGGTAACAAAATGTACCACATGATACCCTGTAAGACAACCATATGTTAAATATACACTTTTATTATTACATGGATTAAACAATTAACATTTAATATTTTAACTATAGATAATAATAATAATATTAATAATAATAGAGATGCCGGTAAGCAGTTTTTATTACATTTGTTTAGCTGTTTCTCCTTGTTTTCTGTCATTGTGCAAAGCTAAGCTAACAGGTTGCTAGCTGGAGCTTCATATTTGCCGTACAAACATTAGAGAGTGGTATCGATCTTCTCATCTATTTCAGAAAGCAAACACATGTCCCAAAATGTTGAACGACTGCTTTAACAGTTAAGATCTGTATTTGTCTCAATAAAGAGCTTAACCATATAGGCTACATGTTGTTCCTGCAGGTGTGCAGAGTGCCAGAAGACATTCCAGTACCCGAGCCAGCTTCAGAACCACATGATGAAACACAAAGACATCAGACCGTATATCTGCAGCGAGTGTGGGATGGAGTTCATCCAGTCACACCACCTGAAACAGCACACGCTCACTCACAAAGTAGGTTTAATTAGGAGGACAAATATAAAGACAGCATTTTGTCATTTTTTTGACAGCCGCTGAAGGCAATGGCATGGATTTTTGGCAACAAACAGAGATATCAATTTTGCTGTCAAATCAAGACATTTCCATTATTCCTTGTGCCCATTTTTGATAGTGATGGCACCAATATTTTGGATGCTAGCCCAACAGGTTGTTTTGGCAACTGTCTCAAAGCAATTTTCCCTGGCTTCTGAAGCTATTTTTAACTCCTTAACATCCAGTTTCCATCTTTATTTCCACATTAGGCGCATAAAAACGTGATTCCACACTGTTTGACGTATCAAGTATGTTGTAGTATGTGAAGCAGTACAATGTTTACACTGAGTTACATAATGAAACCCAATACTTCTGATGTATAGTTGTCATTTTATACACATTTCACACACAAAAAAAATGTTTGGTATCTTTGGAAACTTTGGGATCGCCACAAAAAAATGGAATAAAGATGTTAAAATAAAGATCAGTGGGGTTAAACTAAGCTAAGATTTTAAGCAGCAGACGGACTGTTGACCACATTTCTCACGCCGCTATCTCTACATTCTCTCGTTCTTTAGGGGGTGAAGGAGCACAAGTGTCGCATCTGTGGTCGTGAGTTCACCCTGTTGGCAAACATGAAGCGCCACGTCCTCATCCACACCAACATACGGGCCTATCAGTGCCAGATGTGCTTCAAGAGTTTTGTCCAAAAACAGACTCTGAAGGCTCACATGATCGTCCACTCGGACATCAAGCCCTATAAATGCAAGGTTGGTTTTGGTTGGCTCTTTGTGTCTTGTTTTGGCCTTCAATTCCTCTTTCGCTCACCGAGGAAAGGAATAGTTAGCACACATAGTTAGCTTAGCTTAGCATAGATACTAGAAACAGGGGTAATCACCTAGCTTAGCTCCGTCCAAAGGCAACAAAACACACCTATCAGCACCTCAATTCGTTAAATTCATACAAAAATCCAACTGTAAACTTAATACTTGTGGTGTTACGGGGGTTATGTGGCAGATATTGTTACCTTTGGACAGAGCCAGGCTAGCTCTTTCCCCTTGTTTCCAGTCTTTCTGCTGGTTAATCTTAATGTGGTTAATCTTAATGTGTGAAAATATTTAGCTTGATGTTAAGCGTCTGACATAATAATGCTATTTATTTTTTTCATCTCACTCTCGGCAAGAAAGCAAATAAGTGTATTTCACAACATGCTACTCCTTTAATATTTAATGCTGTGAGGGGTTAGGATATCGGCATTGAGACTCCAGGTGCTACCTTTATTGAAAACATAATTAACCAATGTGTATTCATTGATAATCACAGCCAAGCACCTTTAATATTCAGTGGTAGCTGCTATTTAAGGATTTCTCCACTTTTCTGGAGAGTCTGGACTGAGACAATGACCAGATAGCGGAGAGGCTTTTGGCAGGAGGAGCCTCCTTGTCCATAGGAAGGATATCGCTGCACAAACTGCCTCTCTAACAATGGCCCCCCAGCCTCCCCGGAGAACAGGGCCCTCAAATAGATTTCATCTTGCTTTCTCTGCTGCTGGAGGGAGCTTCCTGTTTTCTCACGGTCCTCTTGAACAGTTTACAGTCCCTCTCTCCTCCTGAAGGAAAGGACCACCCTAATAAAAAAGAATGCAGAGGAAGGACAGCGCAGGACTTGCCCTTCCCTGTTCTCCTCCTGGCCCTGTCTCGATGTTGCTTCCTCTCTCTTTCTGTTTTTCTTGTGTGTGTGTGTGTGTGTGTGTGTGTCAGGGAGTGAGAGAGAGACAGGGAATACAAAGAGGAAAGGAGGAAAACAAGGATAGGAGGAGGGAGAAAGGGTGTGTGTCTTTGTATATCTGACTGCCTGCACATTCATTCATGATTGCGTAGCTCAGTCTGTGCAAATCTAACAAAGGACATTTGACAGAGAAAGAAAAACAATAGGTGGATGGTGTTGGCCTATTGTTTTTATTTCCCCAAATAGTGTTTACGACAGTCAGTGGAGGAAAGTAATCAAGTACTGTGTTTGCATGCTATTTTGCTTGTGCTTCACTTGTGCATTACCATTTTGTGCTACTTTTTATTTCTACTCTACTGCATTTCAGAAGGAAAAAAATTAATTTTTATTCACTCAGCTACATTTATCCGCCAGCCAGAGTTACTAGTTACTTTATACTACTTTATATACAGATATAAGTTTGTTATACAAAACATATAATGAGCCTTAATATGATCATTTCTCATTGACTAAAATGGTATATAAAGTAGTCAAAATTAGCCGCACCACAACCAATCATCAATACGTAATAATGTGTTATGGTAACACACTTTGAAAAGGGCAAGTCTGGAAACACTTTCTGGGCGGTAGTTAGATGAAATGATACCACTCTCACGTCTGTATGGTAAATGTGTAGCTTGAACCAGCAGCTAATTAGCTTAGCTTAGCATAAAGACTGGAAACTGAAAAAAAACGCTATTACCAGCAGAGGAAGCTGCTGCAGTGCTCAGCTGAATTTTACCTGAGCCATGTAAAAATTTGAAGTTGCTTATATGGCTCCACATACTTTTCTCCCTTTGTCTCTCAGCTTTGTGGTAAGCAGTTCAACAGGATGCACAATCTAATGGGCCACATGCATCTCCATTCAGACAGCAAACCCTTCAAATGCCTTTACTGCCCGAGCAAGTTCACGCTGAAGGGAAACCTCACCAGACACATGAAGGTCAAACACGGCGTCATGGACAGAGGGCTGGATGAAAGATGTAAGGATACACATGCTGTAGATGGATTATTGATTCTCTTTTTTTGCCGCAAAAGTTGCTCAATCATTTCTCTGACTTCAGTGTTTAGGCGAAGAGGGCGATTCTGCATGTCCACTCCCATGGGCCTCCTCACCCGCTTCAGCCAAGAGGAACCGTTTGACCTTTCCCAGAAGCCCCCGGGCCTGCCCGGCCTCCGTCTCTCCCAGTCGGATGGCGAGAGTGTCCCTGGAAGCTCGTGTCAGGAGGAGGATGAGGAGAGTTTGTACAGAAGGAGCCAGTACAGCCCCGAGGTGGACCAACATGAGCCAGCAGGCGAGGACCAGTACATGGCTGAGCTGGAGGAGAGAGGGCAGGGGTCTCCGGCTGAGCTAAGGCCGGAAGAGAAGCAGAAAGAAATGTGTCAGCAGAGTTTAGAGGAAAAGAGGGAGGCAGCAGCAGAGGGACACTCTGGAGATCCCAGAGGTGACCAGGCGCACCCCTTACAGTCAGAAGAGACATCCGAGATGGCAGAACTAGAAGTAGATCACCAAGAGCGAGACGAGCCAGAGCAAAGCAAACAGCAGATGGACGGCTTTTGTGACGCAGCAAGCAGAGAGGAACCAGAGTAGATCAGAGACAGGTGGAATAATGAATCGCTCGCGCATATGTGAATTAATTAGGAGTTACGGGTCCACGGAATGAAGAAGAGTAGTAACGGTTAGACAAAGAGTGAAAAGAAGATGCAGGTTTTAGGGAAGACAGTTTTTTTTGACAGGAAAGTGAAGTAAAGTGTGTCTGTGTCTGACTGAAACTAGATTATGTGGTTTAGTAGCTTAGAACCAAAAAAGAAAGATGAACATATCATGGTTATTAACAGTGAAGCGACTGAAATACAAAGCTGTGAAGCGTAATACATGTACAGAACATATCATACACTGATTAATAGTCACTGACAGAGGGTTAATGTGCATTTATGAGAGGATAAGTATGATTATTTTTTGAAAGTTTTTTTTTTACAAATAATTTTGCAATATTGACTGAAATATGCAATTTTGCTTAACTTTTAAATTTATAAATCTATGATGTCAAAATCTAAAATTGGGCTTGTGTTGGGGTTATTTTGTTTTGTTTGTTTGTGGGATATTGTGTTTTTAACAGATACAGATATGACAAAGCTTGATTTTCTCAAATCTTTGGTGTCTTTATGAAATAAACTGTGATTTAGTTTTTTATGTCTAATGTATAATTTGTTTTAATCTACATGTTTTAATTGTATGGCAGTGTAATGGTGAAATCATCTGGATGTGATACTGCTAATGCAAAAATAAAAGCTTGGACGCATGAACCCGTTAAATTAAATCTGCTGTTTGTGCTTTTAGACGCCCTATAAACACGACCGTTTTTTAAAGAATATAAAAACGGCCGTTGAATGTCAACCTTCTCCGTCTGACACGTACATTACCAAGCAAGAGGCTTGCCTTTCTCCTCCTGCTTCTCTTTCAAAGCAGAGGAAGAGGAAGAGAAAACACCTCTCCCGTTCTCTCTTTTAGGTTGTGATCAAACAGAAGTGACAGACACAGTGGGTGTCCCAGACAAAGGCTTCATATGTCTGTATGACTCCGAATAAAGCATTGTTTCTGCTCAAATTCTCCGAATGAAAGAGTTTTTTTGTGACAAAGAAGATACATTATCATACAGTGCATCTTTTGTTATATTTCATGAAGTAATTTAGCAAACTGTCATTTATTCACTTTGTTTCAAAACAACACTGAGCTCACTGGGCTGTGATGTCACATTATACCTCACCCTGCCAGTTCAGGTAAACACTGAGCCATTTCTTGTCAGAAGAAATGCAGAACAGCAGCTTCTCCATTTCTACCAGTGACGACCACCGCGTCCTGCAGGGCGAAACTGCAAACAGTTTGAGGAAGTCCTCACATCCTCCTCCCCTTTCCTTTCCTCACCTACACGTTTCAAATCCAGACCACTGGCTCGGAGAGGAGCCCACAGTTTGTTATCAACTATCTGGAATCAGCTCCTCTCAGCAGCATCATGTTGTGAAATCACTGGGGAACAACATGTACATAAACGACCACACCACAGAGACTTCAGGAAGAATGGCGTGTCACAAGGTAATTCTATCCCTCCTGTGTGTTTTTAACGAACCGAAACTTTAGAGACCACGAGAATGCAATAGACCCAGACACACAGGAGAACAGGTAGATACCGATGGGAACATGAATCCTGTGGTGAGAAGCAGTTGATTGTTCTGCTTTGCAAACACACAACAATCATAACCGTGACAAGATGGAAAGATAGTATCATTAGGAAAAAGACGAATTCAGATTTATGAATCAGTCATTTTAGGCACCGCACAGAGATTAATAAAATCATTTAAACTCAAACAAAGCTGTAACTAAAGTTCACGTGCTGTGGTTGGCCTTAAACACATCTAAAAAAGACTTAAACCTCTGTTTTACAATTTTGTTTTGTAATTAAGGCCATATTCTTTATATGCATTTTCCATTATGTGTTTTTTATACTACACTTAGAGGCGAAGAATAAGCATAATTTATATGCTGTTTGTTTTCAATTTATCTGCAAATATATAAAACTCCAAATCAACATGACTAGCCAGCATAAAGGAGCGCTTATTGTATTCATATTAGTTTGTTGCACTTGTATTCGTATTGGTTTGTTTCTGCACTGTACTTTGGCTCTGGTTTATGCTCTTAGATGCTTGTTTAAAAAAGGAGATGCACGTCTGACTTCTGGTGACTAGTAGTTCTCTTGGATACCTATGTTGAATACACTTACTGTAAGTCGCTTTGGATAAAAGCGTCTGCTAAATGACTGTAATGTAATGTAATGTAATGTAATGTAACTGAGATACTGAAAACAAATACATCTGAATTCTTTGCATCACTGGACCACGTCCACAAACAAACACCTTTTCAGATGAGGAGAACAGTGTAGGAAGACGTTTTAGATGGGATTTCTGATATAAGTATTGGCTCCAACAATACCAACAAGAGGTCACAGCAGTGCACCAACGAATCACAACAATAGAACAGAATCGAGAATATTCCTGAAAAGATAGCTGTATCCCCACTTGTGCGTGTAGAAATGTTCATTTCCTGTCAATTCTCTGTAGTGCAGGTCGTGGAGGAGCTTCCTGTTTTGCTGGCAAATGAGAAAACGAGATGGTGCTGAAATTCTTCCACGTTTTGTTTTACAAAACTGTCCCACCCGAGTTTCAACCTGTCACCTCCTTTGACCCACAGCCAAGAAGTCTTGCTGTAATTATAGCTGAGGGCCGTCATCATCAAAAACAAAAGCACTGAACGAGAGGTGAGAGGACAACAGGTCACAGGCCATGCTGGACACAGAGAAATGAATATACGTTAAAGGAATGTTGTGGAAAATAAAACAGCTCCACTCCCAATTTAGGGGGCCATCATCCCTCATGCTTTACTTTGAGGGTGTGATACTATTCCAAGGATTGTCTGCAGTCTTTTAAACATGACTGCATTCATCTAATGTCCTGATAAGCCTCGAGAAGCAGTGCTCCATGATGCTGAGTAACTAACAGTTTCAGGGCGAAGTGAAGCTGCTCTACTTCTTCCTCTCCTGTTTATATAAACAGCGCCCTCTACTGTTGCAACAGCTGTACTGTACTGTGTTGAGCTCTAATTTAATTTATATTCAAGAGATTTATGCACCCAAGCCAACCAATTTATGTAAGCATTTCACTCATGTCAATCAATCGGACAAAAACTGTTCCAAGAACACTGTTTGTAGAAAATTGAAAAAAGGATAAACGATTTGTAAAAAGAGTTCCTTCATCCCTTCAAGCCTTCTGAGTTGAAAAGATTTAGGCTAAATATAGACTATAACGTTATTGTTATTTGAAAAGGGAAATACTAATGTGATGTTGCACCTTGTGGTCTGTGGGCTATGAGTATTTTATGCATATTTTCACATCCATAAAACAAAATAAACAGGCTCCAAAGCCAAAACCTTTCATCTGATGAGGCTTATTATTATCATTATCAAGACATTAATTAAATTATTTGTGTCTTTACAACGTTATTCGTGAATAATCATCAATATACGTTTTCGTTGCAAATGATTAATACAAATATATAATGTAAATAGGCTATTTCCGCTGTGTCTCACTTTTGGTATAACCCTCTTGTGCCAATTTGAGGGAACTATCAAATATCCCCCCGCCCCAGCTAAGAAATGGTATCGTCCAAACATGGCAGCCTCCGTTTGGAAGCGATGTGTGACTGCAGCTGTCAAAGTTAAATGTTTATCTCCGTCTCTTTCAGGTAAACACGTCTTGCATCCGGGCACAATAAAACCATAGTTTAATATGATTGTATTTCTTTGTTCACCTTCTATTGCTATGGCTTTCATTGTCGTTGTTCTGATGTTTCGAAGCTAAATGTCTCCAGTTCACGTCGTTAGCTAACTGTAGCTAACGTTACAGTTAACAATCTGAGGCTTCAGCACGCGGTTTGCTGTTGTTGAGGTCTCCTAAAGTAATGTCAGCCAGCTTATAGACGTGTAGTGTTTGTATCTGCATGACCTGGTTGACTGCTTGTCTTCGCAGCCAGGAGATGGATGCTCTCGGCAGCTTACACAGATACCAAAGTGTGGGAGGCGAGAGAGAAGGATCCTCAGAACCTGGGTAAGAGAGAGAACCGGTCCAGACAACAATACTAGAGGATAGAGGATAACGTGGATAGAGGTCAGGGTGTGTTGGCAATATCCAGTAGAACCTAATTCATATACAGAATGTCATGAATCAACAATGTGATCCTCAATGCTCAGCACTATTAAATATAATAGTTCTAATAATGATGAAGACAATAATAGTGTTAACTGCATTTAAAAAGCTATTTCAAAACAAGTTACAAAGTGTTTTACAATAAAACCAAGCAAGATATGAAATAGTTCAAATGGGTTCAAGTTAAGTTGCACTCAGTCTTCCAAATTCAGGCAAAATGAGGACACGGTTCTCTCCTGCATGAGATGTTTTTTAGTCCTAAAGTATGAATTGTAAAAGATGCAGAATGCTGAAATCTGACTTCGGTAGTTTTTGGGTGCAGACTGAAAGTATTGAAAACTCTCAAGTGCCAAAAGTTGGTATTTAATACCTGGTCACTCAGGTGAGATGACCTCATTGTCTATTCTGTGATTTTATTATGTTGCCCGCTGAGGAAATTGTGTGATTAGTGATATTTTATATAAATAAAATTGACTTGACTTTTGTTCTTGATCTGATATTTTCCAGATTTTCTAATCATAATTTTACCAATTCTAGGTTTTAGTTTTAAGCAAAGTTCTAATGTAGTGTAGCTAAATATTGTTAGTTTATTTTGTGTTAAGACAAAATGAAACCCTGAAGTTGTCGTTGACTTGTTTAAGGGGTTTTATATTATCTGTATCTGGCTGAAACTCAAGTACTGTAACAGCACCAGTACACATGAAACGTGTAGCTGACGTATATCCACATCCAGAAGTATTGTTGTAGGTTATTTCATCACAAAAAGATTGAAGACATGTTTTTGTTGCATGCAGCGGTCGAACACGAATCGTTACTGTGTGTGCACTCGATCAACACAGGGAGGCAGTGTAACACTGCACTGATTATAAACTGTTCAACAGTGTGGGTGTGATTAAACACAGCCATACAGTACAATACACTCTGATGAGATTGCATAGAACATGATGAACTTGTTGTTTGTTTGTTTTCCTTCCAGCTTTACTGGCCGCCACTATGGACAGGACATACGACAGGAATCTCCCAGTTAGTTCTCTGACTGTGTCTCGGGTAAGCTCTAGATTTACGTCGCCTGTATTTCATTTGTCTGTGGTCAACCTGTCACAGATACAGTGGGGAAAAAAAGTATTTAGTCAGCCACCAATTGTGCAAGTTCTCCCACTTAAAAAGATGAGAGATGCCTGTAATTTTCATCATAGGTACACTTCAACTATGAGAGACAGAATGGGGGGAACGAATCCAGGAAATCACATTGTAGGATTTTTAATGAATTAATTGGTAAATTCCTCGGTAAAATAAGTATTTGGTCACCTACAAACAAGCAAGATTTCTGGCTCTCACAGACCTGTAACTTCTTCTTTAAGAGGCTCCTCTGTCCTCCACTCGTTACCTGTATTAATGGCACCTGTTTGAACTCGTTATCAGTATAAAAGACACCTGTCCACAACCTCAAACAGTCACACTCCAAACTCCACTATGGCCAAGACCAAAGAGCTGTCAAAGGACACCAGAAACAAAATTGTAGATCTGGATTTTTTTTTTCTCATTTTGTCTCTCATAGTTGAAGTGTACCTATGATGAAAATTACAGGCCTCTCTCATCTTTTTAAGTGGGAGAACTTGCACAATTGGTGGCTGACTAAATACTTTTTTTCCCCACTGTAAATCAACAAATACGTTTTCTGTAACTCTATATTTTCTGTTTGTGCGTCAGTTTGTTGACAACATTTCATCTCGAGAGGAAGTGGATCAAGCGGAGTACTACCTTTACAAGTAAGAGGGATCATTTTACTCTTTCCGCATCCGTTTCTGCTGCTTCCTTGGTTTTGCGTGGTACCGATGTTGTGTGGGCTTTTCTTGGAATGAATTGTCTGTTTGGTTTTTCTGTTTTGGTTTATGTTCAGTCACATGCTTTTCTTTGTTCGGGGCAACCCCAGACCTTTCCTGTTTACTCCTTCCTCTGGAATCTGCACCCATTCTTGTGATTATAAGATTTAGTAAATTTCCCAATCGCACCC
This sequence comes from Anarhichas minor, assembly GCF_050575085.1. Classification (NCBI taxonomy): domain Eukaryota; kingdom Metazoa; phylum Chordata; class Actinopteri; order Perciformes; family Anarhichadidae; genus Anarhichas; species Anarhichas minor. The sequence continues at coordinate 6,838,164 of NW_027466471.1, read as the reverse complement.
TTGTTTCCTGCACATTTATTTTCATTTAATCGGGTGAGAATTGAATAACTGCCTTTCCACTTTGGGAAGCTTCTGAATCATAATCATTATATTTAATAGATTAAACTGTCCATGAGATTTGACTCTTGTATTTTGGTTACTAGGGCTGAGTTTTTAGGATAAAGCTTTTTCTGTTTCAGCAAACAAAATAGTTTGTTATGACATTGAAATGTGGTCATTTTTTTTATCTTGCACATTAATAAAGCTGTGGTCGAAATATAAAAAAGAAAAACCTTCTGTTTTTTTTCATCCCTCCAGGTTTCGCCACAGTCCAAACTGTTGGTACCTGAGGGACTGGACCGTTCACAGTTGGATCAGGCAGTGTCTAAAATACGGGGCCAGAGAGAAGGCGCTGCACACAGTTAAAAACAATGTACACAACACATTATAATCCCTCCTCATATTTAAAACAATAAGCTGAACACAGAAGACTCTTTGGTCAGTGTAAAGGAGGCCCATCTTTATAATCAGAGATGAAATCTGATCAGAGGCTTCTGATCGGGGCCGACAGCTGCAGTTATCTAGCAGTGTAAGCGATCACAGATCCAATCTTAACCACCCAGATGCATTTTCAAACTGATCTGAGCAGCACAAATGACATCAAACATGTTTGACATTTTCAGCACAGCATGTGTACTGTTCCCGAATGAGTCTTAGTATCTGGGAATCACTGAATTATTCTAAAAGCAGAGACATATACTAGCCCATTACATGTTTGCAATGAGGTCAAACGGAGCATACTCGGTCAGTCTGGCCGCCTCTGATGTTGTTTTGATCGGTGTCGTGTTGCTGTGAGATAAGAGGTCTCGATGTCAGTGACGCATTCGAACCAGCAGTTGTGTTATTGTGTGACTGCCTTTACCAAATCATCAATGGTAAACACAGTCAATGTTCTCGGATAAATAATGTAAAAGACCATGTGTGTGTGTGTGTGTGTGTGTGTGTGTGTGTGTGTGTGCAGGTCCAGTATGGAATATTCCCAGATGACTTCACCTTCAACCTGCTCATAGATTCTTACATTAAGGATGGAGACTTTAAAAGTAAGGCTTTTTTAAAGCATGTTTTCAATCAAACATTTGGAAAGAATAGACGAACTGAAATAAAGTACAATCCAAGCAAATGCATTCTTGTTGACGTTGAATATTTGGAGGAGTGGGAACAGTCTGTCAAATCACTAGAATCCGATTTCAAACATGTCTTTCCTTGTTTGTAAAAGACTAAAAGACAGAGGTGAAGGGAAGCCTGACTCTTTTTTTTTCTGCAATAACATGAGAAAGTAAACAGTATATAGGTTTTGGCGAATAGTGAATTCACATAGTCGGTATTACAGTGTTTTCAGTTGCATGTTGAAGTTGTGATTACATCAGATAAAATCATGAATTCACTGTTTATAAATAGAAAAGAAAAAAAACAGCAATAAATTGATCCACTGTAGCTAAAGTCTGATTTATCTTAATTATCTTTGTCATAAAACTCCAAAACTATCAAACACACCTGTGAGTCACATTTAAGTCACTAAGTACTTTCTGAAAATGAAACTGTTTGTATGCACATTTTTATTTTGCGCTTAAAAAACCTGAGGAAATGTCAACAGATAGTGGCAGTTCTGTGTGCACCAATAGGGAGACTAACTTATCCTTTTTAACTTCGCAAAAGGTGACCCCACCGCGCACTCCAAGAACAGCGAGTTCAAAAGCATTACATTCAATCTCATTTTAATTTATGATAACTAAGAAGAACGCCCTGTAATATTTGATTTAAGGGAACAAAGGAATTACCTGAAAAATAACTTACGGTATAGAAAGAAAACAACAAAAGTGTCATGTGGAAATGACGTCATGTGTGTTGTTGTAAATGTACAGGTGCGTGCTCTGTGGTTGAAGAGGTGATGCTTCAGGAGGCCTTCGACCGTCCCTCCACACAGATCCTGTCTCTGTCCGCCTTGGCCAGTTACCGAGCAATGAGGCCACAGCTCACTGTGAGTGAAACGGCGGCAACTCATCAGCGTTTGAATGTCGCAGCGGAACTATCGAACGTGTTCCCTGATAAGATGCTTACTCTTGTTCCTCGCTGTGTTCAGGTGTCAGAGGAGCGGGCGTTGGGGGCGTCGCTGCTCATCTGTGGACTGCAGCAAGACAACACTGTTGGCCTCAGCGCTCAGCTACTCGGCAATGCTCTGCTGGGTGTGTAGATGAGTTTCTTCCCTCGCGGTGGTGGTGGTGTTTTTTTATGTGATTCATCTCCTGTCCTTTCATTCTGCAGTTTGTTTCATTTATCCTCCTCCTCCTTCCCCATCCAGGCAAGGTGGAGATGTTAGAGGGCATACATGCCGTGTTCAGAGGGATGCCTCTCTTCTGGGGTCGTGGATATCTGGGCCGGACCCTGGGTGTCATGGAGAGAGTGGCCGCTGCTTCTGGTGACGTCAAGCTGTCCAAAGACACAGTAAGGGCTGAGGAAATCTGTGTGTGTGTGTGTGTGTGTGTGTGTGTGTGTGTGTGTGTGTGTGTGTGTGTGTGTGTGTGTGTGTGTGTGTGTGTGTGTGTGTGTGTGTGTGTGTGTGTGTGTGTGTGTGTGTGTGTGTGTGTGTGTGTGTGTGTGTGTGTGTGTGTGTGTGTGTGTGTGTGTGTGTGTGTGTGTGTGTGTGTGTGTACAAAACAAATCATCAGAAAGAAGAAAAATTGACGTTTTAATTAAGATCTTGTTGATTATTAAGCTATTTATCATTTGCTTCACACAATCTAGTGGGGTAAGCAGCTTTTAAATTTGGGGAGTAGAGAGCACTGGTATCAGATCAGTTCTCGGTGTCAACAGAGACCGAGTTGAAGTAATTGGTATCAGGAGAAAATAAGATTGTTGATGCATCCTTAATTGATTCATATCACAAGTGGCTTTGGAGCAGGGAAATGCATATTTTTGTCTTTTATAATGAATATATTAGAAACTCTTCCTGGATTAGTCCTTGTTATCGATCTTCTCCTCTGACTGTGGGTTTGACATCAAACAAACATGTATTCCAAAGTGTTAGACTGTCCTCAACCTTCTTTCCAATAGGATCCTGTGTAGTTACACTTCTTAGCATTACACATACACACACACACACACACACACACACACAGTAGAGACAGTTGTTACTCTCCAGGTGGGGTGTATTACACAGACAGTCTTTATCTGCTAAGATGAACCACACATGCTGTCATATTGTTATTTTTACATATTTGCACCAACGCACAGTCGGGTGTGGCGCCTCTAATCCGGCCTGTGCTCTCCAGTCCAATTGCCCAGCTTTGTCCACGTCTAATGAGATTTTGAAGAGCCTGGAGCACAGAAGACGTCTGTGAGAATCATTGCAACAGGAACTAAGCAGAGTGTGTCAGACATGGGCACCGCAATAATGTAGACAGAGCAGATAACACCGTAGGACAGAGAGGAAATATTACATCTCAAATGAAGGTGCGGCCGCCTCAGGTGACAGTTAATCTTACTTCTTCCCAAGATTAAGAGGTGAGGTATTCGGCCTTGTTCGTCATGACTCCTTTTCTGCAATCTTTATATAACGAACTGCATCTTGCTAAAATATGTAATTTTTTATACAAGTAATTTAATTTAAATCAGATAAAGTCTTTTCAGGCAGTAATGGCTGTTTCAAAACTGCACTTTGCATTGATTTGTGAACATAAAAAAAATGAAAAATAATGATCTTTCTGTATTCTCAACGTTCTTTTTCATTATTCTTCAGCTGGACTACGTGAATGACTTGCTGCAGGAACTGTCCTCTACCTCAGACAGTGACTCCTCCGGAGCGGAGTCAGCAGGTGAGGAGGAGGAGGAGGAGAAGAAAGAAGACGCCAAAGATGAAGATGATCAGGCCGAGCAGGCTAAGCTAGCGCAGTATGTCAGCAGATTCAAGGTGGGTGTTTGTTGTGAACAGCAGGCGTGCTTTTGTTTTGTAGCTCCTGAATTTACATTAGTTTTCCTGGTCAAGGCGAGCTGGTAAACATGTGATAAACAGTGTTTCCTGACATGACTGGGGTTGTACGTGTGTGGGTAGCATACTAAGGTTGTTTTTAATTTAATTTGAATGAAAACCGTAACTTAACATATAATCAACATTCATAGTTAAATTACTGTGTGTAATGATAAAACAAAACAATGATCAGTGGTGTTTAAGATATTCACAGTGCGTCACTGTTACCTATTCTTGAGATGAGACTTTGTAGCCTAAAGCAATGTTCATGCCAGCAACAGCTGGTTGGGCCATCTCCATGTTTTTGATAATAAAACAATGGTTTAGCAGCATTCCCACTGATATTGTTTTGTCAGCTTAAGATTGTATCCTGCCCTGCTCTGTTGTCAAATGCAGAGGGAAATGTCTGGGTTTAAAAATACCCATGTAATGACTGAGGGATGGTTTCGTTGGTGGCTTTTTGGAATAACATTAGTGCATATTGTTAATAGCGGTCAAAAAAGTCAACGCGTTAGGGTCTTTTAATATCGGACTGGCCAGGACTTCAAAAAAAAAGTCATATTCACAGATGCACAGGTCTTACAACATGTGCAGAACTGAATTATGCAGTTATGTTTATTTATTTAATATGCCTCTCAAGTTATTTAGCTGAAGCAATGAGGTCCCCATTTGGTGCTTCAACGTCTCTTTGTTTCCCTGCCTCTTCAGGAACTGAGCAGCCAGCTGGAGTCTCAGGGCAAAGTGGACTCTGCCTCCTTCCAGGCCTCAGTGGCCGCTCTGGCCCAGCAGAACCTGACCGCTGCGGAGAAAGCCGACTTGGAGCAGTACCTGAGCCGGGTGCAGGCCTGGGGGGCCGAGAATATGCAGCTGATCAGGAGAGAGAAAGAGATGAGGGAGAAGGCCGAGCAGGAGAAACAGGAGCGGTTAGCTGCCAAGGCTGCAGCCCAGCAGGCGTAGAGACCAGACGTGGATGGGGCTGAATCAAGAGCTCTGAACTGTCCATCGCTTATGCACATTGAAATTATTTAAAAAGAGTTTTATGTGTATAAAATGGCAAAATATCTCTCTCATGTCACTTTTGTATATAACAACTACTGTGTGCTTATGCGATAATTATTGCTCTGTTTTTATAGTATTAAATTGGGCAAATATAAATATATTGTCAAAATAAAATTCATTTTTGTTTGAGTCAGTAATTGTCTCACATTTATTGTTCTTTCTGGGATGATATCATTATTGCAACGTATGCACACATCGATTGTTAAGCCTGATGGTCGGGTGACCTCATGTAAGCAAAAAGATCTCACCATCACATCCTCCAACCCCTTTTTCCTCCGTGTGTTTGTGTGCGTGCGTGCGTGTGTGTGTGTGTGTGTGTGTGTGTGTGTGTGTGTGTGTGTGTTTTCTATGTGTCCACGTGAGTTTTCTCACGGGATTGAAAGGAGTATTGCACCGAAGAATTTGCTGATAGCCAATCTAGAGAGAAGCAGATTATTTGCATGGAAAGGAATGCATTAATGGCCCAAAACATTTTGTTCACAAAGGAAAACAAATCCTGCAGTCTAGATCCTGATACCTGTAAGACGAGACACGAAGTGCGCATCTGTGAAAGAAACACGACAGTGCAGCATCAGCTAAAGCGCAACAATCTGTGCATATTAACCGGCAAGTAAAGCCTGAGTTGTGTTTGGACTTTGCTGCTGAGATAATAGATCTTTGGAGAAGAAAATGCTGTTGTGGTTGTGCACATAATGCATTCATTCCACATTATGTTTGAGCTATTCAGTATTCAGGACATGGTCTTGGGAAACAGCCTGGTATGCAGTTGGGGATGAATGAGCAGCACAAAATGCTGAAACAAGAATGCTCCTTACTGACTGCTTTGTTGAGAGCAGCTCTCCACCCATTGTCAATGTTTTCTTAGGTGTAATTTAGCCATTTAATATCATTACTCATATTGTGTCTCTTTTGGATAACATAATATGGAGGGGTCACTTCTATCCACCTTTTTTGTTTTCTACTTGACCTTAGAAACAGCACTAATCTCAACTCAGCGTCGACGTAGTTTACTCGCTTGGAGCCAGTTGTCTGTGTTTTGGGCTGTAAATTACTAAATGGAGATTTACACATGACTAGATTGAAGCATAGTGTAAGACCTGTTTAAATTATAGAGTTACGGAGGTTGTATGGAATACGGTCAAAGCATCTGACCTGCTTCATAACAACGAAACTGACAATTTTATAAATCACATCTTACAAAACAACTACCTGAATCCCAAAATGCTAATAAATGGCTGAATGATCAAATAACGTCAGTTTACTTATTCTAAACTATATGGACAGCATTACCACTAGCTCTGAAACATATTACCTAATGCATGTGAAGTCATTGCTCCATTCAAAAAGGGTCGGCAACAAGTTAAGTTAAATATATTTTGACCTGCTACAACTGTAATATTTGGAAGTTATGTTACAGCTTTTGATGCGACAGTGACTTCCTGTTTACATTGTTTACTGCTTTTTGCTACAGATGTTTCCTAGCATCCAATTTACACATTACTAATGTCTTTACGGCTTGACTGCAACCTAAAGTGTAATTATGAAAAAGAAAAAGCAGCACTATCTTCTCAGTCTCCTTACATGAATTCTTTCATCTTATACCAGCTTCACTCCACAGGCCATGTTTTGTGTCATGCTTATCTCCCACTGTTAAAGCTTTGACTGTGTAAAATCTGTGGACAATGAATTAGCTTTAATCCGCAGTAGATACAAAAAAAAGAGTCCTTCTTCATCCTCCTTTGTCCTCAAAATCACTGGTTTAAAAGTAACACAAGTGGGTTTTTTTCGTCGGTGATTGCGGGTGTTTGAACAAGAGTCAAACAGGTGTGCTAACACCGCTGATGAAGTCAATCAGGTGGGAGGCGATGAGAGGAAAACAAGTCAGGAAGTTTGACATCCACATCAGTGGTTATCTGATCTCTAGAGCCTTTTAAGGGTTTTTAAAGACCCGTGTGTGTTTTCATGGAAGGGAGAGGAGTGGTTCGTAAGGGATATGTGTCATGGGTTATTTGACATATGTAAATATTAGAAAATGTGGAGCAGAAGATGGGATGCATTAGACATGATCAGTGTTGAGCCTGGATACTGAACATCTGCTACTGCAGATAAAAAACAAAAAAGGTGTATCTCTACCAGGGAACCATATTTGTAGAATAAAGGCACTTCATCTGGTAAGAGAATTCATAATAAAACCAGCACATCCCCTAATTGTTTAGGTTCAGTACGTACTATCCTCTCTGAATAATACTTTGTACTAAATGCCTGATTTTACACATTTTTTATCTTTGTCATGTAAATACAAACTATCTTTTTGTCCTCTCATTTCCTCTCCCTTAAGTCAACATTATTCGGTTCCTATTTTTGATTGTGTAGGTGTGATTTATATCTGAGTTTTCTCTGTCTGTCCTGTTCTGTAAAGCAGATTACAGGATTAGATGCTGGTGCTCGTGTTGCTCTCGGCTCCAGAGGAACGTGTTTATTAATCTTTCATTATTCCTCAATGTCAGCTGCTTCATGTTTAACATTTTAAAGAGATAAGTGAAAACAAATAATGTTTAATTTATCTGTCTGTTTGTTTTGAGGGTATCCGTGGCTTTTATGCTTCCTGACACATGGTGTATTGCTCACATATTAAACAGTCGTAAATTAGGCTGGTGAGCAGCGGTAATTAGAAATTTGATTTATTTGCTGTCTGATTCATTTGTTATTTTGTGATCATCAGCTGCTATATTAAAATATAACAATACCCAGTTTTTCAATTGAAAACAAAAGGCCAACTTATAAAACTTAAAACTTAAATCGTTTTTTACACCTTATCTCTACATTAATTAACCTTTTACTTTCTGTAACTTTGTAGTTTGTAGGGTTAAGCAAACAATGTTGAAATCCCTTCTCAGTCAGTAATAGTTATGATAAAACTGTAACTGTAATTTTCAGGTTTGTCGGTTCAGTGTTTCTGTGTTTGATATACAATATATATCAAGACTGTAAGAGCCACATTATATAATTGGTTGGGTTTACTATATAAATACTCCTTTGCATTTGTGATTATCTGCTGCATGAACTGCTAGTGCATCAGTTGCAAATAGTCACAAAGTATGTAGGGTCAGGGTGGCATGGGAAACATTCTCCTAAATCCTGGCCGCATAAGCCAAAGCTGTTGGTATGCTCAATGTGAACTGCTTGGTATGCTCAATGTGAACTGCTTGTTTAAATACATGCTCCTAATGGCCTCACTTAAAGGTGGGGTGAAAAGCCCAACCTCATAGGGAAGGGAAGGATGTAATGTTGCACTCGGTTACATGAAAAAAGGACAGAAGCAATTGTGTGAACATTTTCAACAGAGAGCTTGAGAGAGAAGTTCAAACCCTCCACACGTCTGGACAATTTTTGCACAAAGTGGGCCTGGATGTCAGACTGTCTGTTACAGAAAGTTACAGAAATACACCATAGAACCATAGAAATAGAATAGGATGCAGCCCCTCATTCTTGGGAAAAGTATGGGGGGGGGTGTTTCAGACGAAGCATACTGATCCCTTTAGTAAAGACAAACAATGGTCTCAAGTAGATCATTACAAATGCCAAGTACAAAACATGTAATGGGATATTTGCTCAATAACTGACACTCATTTGTCATTTGGGAAATCTTTGACACGATTTAGGCCTACATCTGCACTTAGCAGTTACTGATAATGTAGAATTTGTAGTCTGTAACTGGAATTTTAGTTGTTTTCCTGTAACATATGGTGCTGCTTGACATTTCCAGTATCTCTCTCAACCTCTGCCCACTCAATGCCACGACGTGTGAAAGAGTATTGACCCAACGCTGAGGTGATGTGGCTTAAACACGTCTGAGTGTTTAGGGATGACGCAACCGTCAGGCAAGACATATCACAGCTGTCCCACTGGAAGCAGCACTGCAGCTCTTGTGCATGACACTGATACTGTCATGATCAACATGTTTTCATAAAAGTCAATCTTGTGGGAAAATACACCCACCCGAAAAAAGTAGTCCTCATTTTCTCTGACATGATGTGGAACATGTGGGGATCGCTGATGAGAAATTGCCAGCAGGAGTTTCATTGATGAAAGCCGGCGCAACCTCGAAGAGGATTTGTCCTCGAAGAGAAATTATCTTCTAAGATATTATCTGTATACGCGGTTAGGCAGCCAACAAGATGTTTGATTAATCAGTTTAATTGGTTCTGCACATTTTAGCTTGTGTTTTTAATCGTAGACATTAACAAGATTATTAACACTTAAAACATTTTCATTAGGAGCTTTACATGCATGAATGGAATTAAAAACAATTAAATATTTCAAGACTATACAAATGGTAAAAAATGATAGACGTAAAATCGGGCATTAATGAAATACTATTAAGTCTTCATAGGAATAACAACACAATAATTGATCTAGTAAATATAGTGCACAGAGGAGGCTTATCTATTGTAAAGCCGATGGGTTCCGAGATCGCTTAGAATGTTTTATAAGCAACATGTTAGCTTCAAACAGCTAATATCAGGGCTACACACAGAAAAACAATGGTTCCTAAATGGTTCTTTAAAAGGATTTGTGGTTCCCCCGAAGAATCATCACATAACTAAAGAACCATTTTAACTATTGGATGGTTCTACATGCTTGTCATATGGTTCTTTGGGATAAGAAAGGGTTCTTAATTCATGTTTGTGTTATTGGATGGTGTGGAATGGTATACATTTGCAAAAAATACCTATACCTTGCCATGATCTGGGGGTGGGGTAGTTAGCTGGCAGACAATATTGTTTTATAAATATATATATTCCAGAAATCGGTTCCTCAAAGAACTATTTATTCCTTGTAAGAACCATATTTAGCTGAAGAACCATTTGAAAAGGGTTATGGACCCATAAAGTACTTTTTCGAAAAAAGTGCCTCAAAGAACCATTTTTTGAAGGTTATTTTACGCACCTTTGTGGGTTCTTAAAAGACCAGTTTAAGGAAATGGTTAGAACCTTGGTCTGAAAGGTTCTTTGCGGTTCTTCTATGGCATCCCTCATTTTTGGTTCCAGATGGCACCTTTATTTTTCTCTGTGTAGCTCGATGAGCAGTGATCTGGCAGAAAAAGTAAATGAACAAGTTAACAATCACAATTAACAAACAGTGCACCTACAGATAATGCTACAACAAGGATAAAAGATGTCATTTGCTTGCTCACAGATCCGACCAAAGTCACAGTTAAACTGTAACTGATTTTGACCTTTGCCAGTAGCGGTTGCTACAGCAACAGAACGTTCCACTGAAACCAACTGCTGGCTGCAGAACAGATGTAAACGGATGTTACTGAGGCTGCAGGTCATGACATGTAATCTATGTCAGTAATCTGGAGTTGTTGGTTTCCTTGCATTTCGATGAGTTGGCACATTCACAAACAGGATCCAGTGTGTCCAAAACTAATTCACAAACTCAGTCGTTAGAATATAAATGAGCTGATTAAATGAGATGAGATTAAATGAGATGGGTTCTGCTCACGTGCTTTGGTTTTTGGCTCTTTGGAAATAGGTTTGCAACATTTTCCTTAATTTATTCATCATCAGCAATATAACATCCTTCCTGCTTTTTTTCCATTGTGCTCTAATGGGCAGCGAGGGTCATCTGGTCATGTACAGATTTGCAGTAAATGTCCCTAATTGGGCATTGAGTTTCTGCTACCTGTTAATGATTGCCACAATAATGTCTGCAACCAAATGGTCCACTTGTATACAGCGGTGAAGGGGTTCACAGTTTGTCCAAGGAGTCTGAACAGTTTGGATGGATTAACATGTTTGAAGCAACTTTCCATTATGCTGCTGTTTGACTGTTGCTGATATGTTGTTGTTGATATGCGTCATACCCTCTTTAGGGATAAACCGTCCTGGTGGAAGGTTGTTAATATTAAATGCAAAGTGCATAATAGTGCTCTTTGTCATTTTGACTTGAATGAGCTTGAGCCTGCTTCTGTACTGTGGCAGGCTTTGCAGTCCTGAAGCCTCAAGAGTAAACTGTCCTCTCTGGGTTTGATGACTTTGTGTGAACAGAGATGTTGACATTAGAGGGATGTTTTACGCTCAGGTCATTCAAGACATTTACAGCGGTTGTATGCGGTGAATCTATATCTTCAAGGAGTTAGAGATCAGATATGATTACATTTGATGATTTAGACGCCAAAACTAATTAATGACAGTTTAATGAGATGCTTGCCGTGAATAATTTCAAACAGCAGACAAAGCGTTTCTGTTGTCATCATGTTGGCATCACATGTCATACTCTGTGCCAGTTCAAACAGTTTACATCTGATTCTCTTTGTTATGCTGAGTGAGATCACATACGGATGTTATCTACAAATCTACCAGACCCCAGAATAAACACGTCCAAACTCTCTCTAAACTTTCCACTTACAAAAAGGCTGCCGGCAGAGTGTCAAGGACAACAACTTTGGGGTTATTCTCCAAAATGTTGGGAATCCCAGACTCAAGTCAAGAGGGATGATAGTAAGTAAAGTAACTGTCAAGTGCTTCATTGAAAAGTACCAGTTTAACGCCTGAGAGAGCCTTGAGAGCCTTGAGAGCCTCTGTGTTGCATGTCTTGTTAGTACTTGACAATGTATAAGAGTCTCCTGAGTGAAGATACTACGTATATTAATATTCTCACTTTTTTTCATTGTTTGTGCACGCATTAAAGCGTCAATATTGTACAACCTTTTAAGTTGAATCTTACATTCAGTTTTTAGGTTTATTTTGTAACATCTGCCTCTTGGGACTACAGATGAAAAATAGCCTTTTGGCTAACTCTGGCGCATTTACAGCAATGTTTTTATTAATGTGCACTGTCCCTTATCAAATAAACCAATAAATAAAAAAAAATTAAAAAATAACACTTGAAATAGCAATGTGGACAAAGGTGTTATCTATATTGATGATCAAGGTTCATAATAAAGTGCTGTTGACATGCATTTGTATTTCACACACAAAGCAACCACCTTAAATAACCAGGCCAATGTTTTTGTATGTTTTAACCCACATCATTTACTGCCAAACAATTTCTGAAGCAAGGTTGCTTTTATTTTATTTCATTTCTTAAAACGTATATCTTTACACATTAGTGAATGAGTGTTTTTTGCAACTTTCCAGGTATTTGCTTTGTTTGTTTTTACCACAACATGAAAAAAGATTGATTTCTATTATTTTTGGCTTTGGAAGCAACTCACCTTTTAAATGACGAGTTTGACATTTTGGCAAAGCTCAATATTGAAGGCGCACTCTGTGTAAATATGTCGCTGGAGCCAGCAGCTTAGCTTAGCATAAACGCTGGACCAGCAGATTTTTTTACAGATTAAAGAAAAGATGTAAGATGTTTGTTAGTGAGCTTTAGAGGTGCTGGTATATGCGACTTAGTTCCTTTAGAAAAGAGACAGACTAACTGTTTCCCCTCAACAACGTGGAAACATTATCAAAGTGAGACTGTTGGAACTAGACCGCTCATATCATGTCTGCTTTTATTGTTGTGCAAGTTTAAATCATCAGCATGTATACAAGTCAGTTGAAATGCAAATTGTGCTTGTACAGAGTCAGTTTTGTCAGCTATTAAATATGTGGGTGTGTACAGTAAAGCTGGAATGAAGAAAGTTTTCTTTATCCCACAAGCTACCGAATGTGTCCGTACCCGTCCGCAGACATCATGTTCGACTCTGCAGGTAGCTGTTGTTTTTTTTAAACAAAAATGTCTGTGGCACACCGTGATCTCAGGCAATAAACCATGGGCTCAACCCAGATGTTAAACCGAAACACAGACGCATTGTTGCAAGGGAAACTGTCTAGAGGCACACCTAAATATTGTGGCAAATCCAGTATGCCACGTTCCTGTAATTGCATTTCTAGTATTCCTGCCTTGGTTTAATTGTCTCTTGGTTGTAAGAAACAAAGTCAAATCCATAACAGCTATCACGAGGATATAAGAATCAATAGAGCCAACAAAAAAAACTTTCCAAGAATGTAGTCATGTTCCACAATGTAGCAATTGTTTGGCACAGGAATTACAGCCATGGAAGAAAAAGTATGTTTTGGAAGTTGTTTTTTTTCTTTCTTTAAACTACAAAGTATTACCAGAAAAACAAATGCCCAAACAGGCTGTGCGATTGTCTGTTCACAAAACATAGATTGAATTGTATTTGCGATTCTTTCAGCAGTTGGTGGGGGTCATTGCAGTTTGACCACGCTGCAGGTTATCTGACTTCAACAAACAAATCCAGGAAAAGCACATTCATGTGAACCCTAATCTTTCAAATCTACTTCCAGAACATTCTGCGAGGATTGAAACCAAACACACACGTACAGAAAAACTCAAGAGGAGGCTTAAATCATATTTCATTCGTACGCACAGGGTGGTAAACACATTACGTAACGGCTGTTTTTCAAAGGGTTGACACGTTAAGGCCAATCATGGTATATTCAGTCGACACTCTGGCATGCTTAAGAAAATATTGTTTCATTATTTTTCCAAGGCTATTCTACGCCCATAATCACAGGGAGTTTCCTCCTTTTCTATGTTTAAATAAATGCCAGAAAGTGGCAACAAAGAAAACAACAAGTGTGTTTTCCAAGAGCACAGGGTCAGCCTGGTGGGCTGATGTCACGCAGCAGGGCTCAGGGTCTCGGTTCCTCAGAGTTCAACGGGAAAGCAGTCGCAGTCTACGTTGAGGAAACGGTCTGAAGTGGTGTGAGTGTTCTTACTGATGCAGATCTGAACTTATTGGAGTTATTCAAAGTGTTGAAATCCTACTGATTTGACAACAAAACAAAACATGCTTTTTCACAATACAACCGACAGTTGGCTCGGGGTTGATTACATCACACACAGACGACAGACGAGCTCCAGCCACAAGTGTCCCTCGCCCACTGCTGACATCACCAGCACAGATAAACCCCACCCACCTGAGTTTGGTGATGTTGGTGGTTTTGTTTTTCAAAGCAAGTCTCCTGAGCGGGAACTGTCATTCTAACAATCGTGGAAATCAATCACAAGGGAAATAAACAACAAAAAAACAAGAATGGAGGTGGTAGACGAGCTAACAAGCTAATCTGCGTGCATCTTTGCTGCTTGCTAACTACTATTGCAAGAGCTTCTTGGTGTTTTTCACTCTTTTTAAAAAAACATTTCATTTTAAACCAAAAGTCAAATGTCAGTTTTAGCAGCATGGTGTTTTATGAATAATTTATGAAAACATGCAAACCCTATGGTCATTAGAATCAGACATGATCAAAATAAATAGCTCACTGTTAAAAACATGTTTAAAGAAGCATCAATCTAAATGGTGCTCTCAACCTCACAGCTTCTTTCTTATCATTCTGTGGAAGAAATCAGGTACAAATGTCTGGACGAAGAAATATCTGATTCCAGGAGCTTTTTATAAAGAGATCTATGCCGCACAGAGTGAATAATCACATGTTTTGTTTTTCAGTTAAAGTCACAAGACCTGGCATCATGTCAGAGACACTGGTGTCATCGCCCTCTCAGCAGGACAGCGTGTTTATTTTCTCTCCCATAAATGATGGGCACCAATTTCATTATGTTGTTGTCATTTACATGAGCTTTTACTGAGACAAAATGTGTTAGAGGACTGGATTTTAATGGCCTGATTAAATGTTCTTTTAACAAGATGTTCACAGAAACAGGCTCTTCAATTTTGTTTTTCTTAGAAAAAATAAATTCTGAGCAGAATAGCTGACAGGTTTATGAATATATTTGCATGACATTTGGTGAACAAATCCGAATAAGAGAATAACCGGGAACAAATGATAAGTGGTTTGACTTTTTGTTGATTTTTAACCATAATTATGGAGCGAACAAAGATCCCAAATCAATCCTATACCAATGAGTTTCATAGTCAGGAAATCATTTTAGAACAACTATACTTGCATTTTTCTCTTTGGGCTTTACAGCAAGTTTTATTCGTGTCTTTTATATGAATCATATTTTAATATCATATTTCTATTTCCTACATTTTCTTCTTTATTGTAATTTCTTTCACCTTGCTTCTGCAAAGATTATTCTTCATATATTTTAGTTTTATCCTGCTTTTTTGTGCCACTTTTAAGATTACAGGAATGTTTGGTTCTAACAAAGAACACATTTTTGATCTGTGGAATTATCAAACTGTTGATCATTATTGCTCCAGAAGCCTAAACTAGTTGCCTAAAATATAATGCAAACATAATGTTAATTTGACAATATGGTCATTTTAAAAGCACACATACACTTGTAAGATTTTTAATTGTCTTTTGTGAGTTTTTTTAATTCAAAATGTTGTGTTGAACAAGTTTTGTTGTGTGTTTAGGTTAACTTCTGTGTGATGGTGTTGCAAAATGTTTCCAAGGCCTTCCCTGCAGCAGCTTATGAGGGTTGTGGAGAGAAGTGAAGGGGAGGGACTGAACCCTGCAGGAAACTTGAAGGCAGAGCCTAATTTCAATGAAGCCACCGGTGTCTGTTGGCCGCCTTTATCTCTCCGACCTGGTGAGTGAAATGTGCTTCTGTCTCGCACAGCTGAGGATCTGTTGCCGTAGGTAACGACAGCAGCAGCCACGATGCTCTGCCGGGAGGAGATCTTTTTTTAGAAGTTGGTTTTAAGAAAAGGTGCAATCTTTTCCCCCCCCTGATATTAAAAATGTTGCCACGGTTTGTTTCACGTGCAAATAAGTTTCCTGGTCTGGACTGGACATACTGGCGTTAAGAAAAATAGTTTCACTAGTCTTGAACTGCATTTGAAGGACATAACGATGAGTAATCAGTCGATGACAGGGAGGACCATGGTCCCGACCATTCCGTCTATTATGTTCATTTTCGGGGTGGTTGGGAATGTCATCGCCATCGTGGTTCTTTGTAAATCTCGCAAGGAACAGAAGGAAACCACGTTTTACACGCTGGTGTGTGGACTGGCAGTCACGGACCTCCTGGGCACACTGCTGGCCAGTCCGGTCACCATCGCCACTTACGTGAAAGGATCGTGGCCAGGAGAGGACCCGCTGTGCCAGTACTTCGGATTCACCTTGCTTTTCTTCTCCCTGTCGGGGCTCAGTATCATCTGTGCCATGTCGGTGGAGAGATACATCGCTATAAACCATGCCTACTTCTACAATGACTATGTGGACCAGAAACTGGCGGGTTTGACCCTCCTGGCGATCTACATCTCCAACGCGCTTTTCTGCGCCCTGCCGATTGTCGGCTTTGGACAGGTGAAGAAACAATACCCGCAAACTTGGTGTTTTCTAGAGTGGAGGAGCAACAAGACCAGCGATGCCGCCTACTCATATACGTATGCGGGTTTCAGCTCTCTTCTCATTCTCGCCACTGTTGTCTGTAACGTGCTGGTGTGCGCGGCTTTGATCCGGATGCACCGGCGCTTCGTGCGCAGGACGTCGCTGGGAACCGATCTAGGGCGCAACGTGGAGCCGCCAAAAAGAGGACGCAGCTTTGGACGTCTGGCCGGTGCAGAGATTCAGATGGTCATTCTGCTTATAGGCACTTCGGTAGTGGTGCTTATCTGCTCCATACCACTAGTCGTAAGTTCTCCGCGCCCTGTGGGCTATTTCTGTCCTTTATGCACTGATCTTTTACTCACTTTTTGTGTGGACAAAACACTGTGGTCATGCTTTTTGACCCAAGTTCAAGTGGATGATTAGAAAGCAAAGTTAGAAGATATTAATTGTTGTACTTAATAGCCTTTTCTTTACCCTTTTTTAAGCCACTACTCCCATACTCTTTTGTTCCTTCTATCCATTATGCACCTTTTACGCAAGGCTTTTTTAAGCAGAAAGGTTTTTATTTTTTTTACATTGAATTTGATCCAAATTCCAGTGGGTAAAACGGGTTAGAGAAAACGTTCAAACATATATCTATTTGTAATTGTTTAACTTTTACCCACTCTTTCTCTTTTAGTGCTCCATGTTTTCATTAGTATGCTTTTCGCTCTTCCTCTAATCTATTCAATCTGTATTCTCTCTTCCTCTGCAGGCTCAGGTGTTTCTCAACCAGCTGTATAAGACTCCAGTGGAGCTGAGGCTGGACAAGAACCCTGATCTACGAGCGATACGTTTCGCCTCATTCAACCCCATTCTTGACCCCTGGATCTACATCCTGCTCCGCAAGGCTGTTCTCCTCAAGCTCATTGAGAAAATCAAGTACTTATTTTGCAAGATGGGAGCACAGAGGCAACAGAAGCCGGGGAACTTCCACTGTGTAGACACAGTAGACACTCGGCTCTCCTCGGCCATCTTGAACCGGGACTCGCACTCCCTGGTTTCCCACGACCTGCGAGACTTCACCAGCACCTCCCAGACCTTCCTCTACCTGCCAGAGGGAAGTGAAGTGTACAAAGGAACCTGCCACAAAGCAGACGGACTCTCTGGTTCACGACCTTCATCCGTCAGAAACTCACAAGCTTCCTATTCGTTCGAGCAGGGCAGCGTTGAGGTTCAGAGTAGAGAAGGGACAACTCTAATGAGGGAGTTTTCAGCTCTGCCATGCCCAAAAGACCCGGCACTCCAGGTGTCACTGAGCGCTGACACAGAGGAGGAGAAATGCATCTGACTTAACTCTGAACAAGGAGAAAGGTTTGCTCTGAGGTAGATTGTCTTCTGAACGACTCCTCCAAAAGTGAGCTCTTCAACCTCTGAAAAATCGGGGAAGGCACATAAAAATAATAACTGACTCCTCTTGTGAAGTCGGGCACATGAGGCGAGAAAGAAAGAAAAAACTTGAAGTGCTGTGACCCTCCTGTTGTTCTCTGTTTCAGCACCCAGCTACCTCAAGTGATGACTGACTCTGACCATGTGAGCAGACTTTGTCATTTTGCCCAAAACAGATGTTCTAACAGAGACGAGCCACTTCTCCGTGACTCAAGTGTCAGCGATGGAAAAGCTATCCTTCCTAATTTCAGCTACTTTCTTCAGTCTTGCGTAAAAACCTTGACTGTAAAGGAGATGGGGCCAGACATTTTGAATAATCGAGTCACACGCTTTGTGGTCACTATGGTAAATGAAAACAGTATCGAATGTGATCCTTATGAGTAACACTGGCATGTGTGCTGCCATTGTAAGGATTGCTTTTGTTTGAAAAAAACTCTGGTGTACAGCTCTTTTTGAAGAACATGTTGTGTTAGTTCCATGACTAATGTACAGTGCAGTATTATTATGTGGTGAACACCGCGTTTTTGTTCCTGGGCCCTGGAATACACACACACACACACACACACACACACACACACACGTCATCTCAAATTATAAGAACTTTGCTTCCATAGTCATTAACACTAGCTCCAGAAAATCAGTTGGAGTACTAATATGAAGACATTTCACCTGTCGGCTTGAGAAAAATGGTGTTCCAGGTGGTCGATGTTGTGTAAAATGTTGTTAGTAATAAAATGATTCTTCTCTAGGAGAAGGTTGTTATCGATTAATCACAGCTCTAAAAGGGATTATCCTAAGTATTTGTTTGATCAGAACGCAAGCTCATGAATCGCAATCTTCCAGCACTAACATCCAGAAAATCAGGACTTTACAGAATGTTTTGTATCAGTTAGGCCAGTTATTTTCATGTGCAGTTATTCTGCTGATTATTCTCACGCAATCGTTTTATTGTCAAGTCAAAATCACAGAAAAGGTCAGAGAGGACCTTGGCGTTTTGTGATCCTATTCTGTGCCACATTTTTTCCAATGACAGAATTCCCCTTTTTAATGTCTCGTTAGTCAATTGACACCTTGAGCTGCTGTCTTACCACTATATATATATAATAGACTGAACTTTTGAACCCACGTTTGTTTGAGCTTTTCCACTCAAATGAGCTTCATGTCTTAGTTTCAGCAGCTTTGAAGCCCACATTCTGCTTCCTTTTCCCTGTTATTAACTTGGCTCCAGATTGTTGCTTCATGTCGCGGATCACATTCTTGCCTTTCTTGTTTATGTTGTTGCTGTTAATTCGAGACAAGCTTGTTCGTGTGGATAAATGCTGGGTATCGTGCTCAAGATTTTACGGTATAATGAGATTTGGTTAAAGTTTGACAAACAAGCGGCCTATTAAACAAGGTCTTTTAATTTATTTTCTAATCCGGTCTTGAAATTATGCACTTTATTTTGTATTCCTTTTATATTGTGTTGTGGAATTAAACATGTGGACATATAGTTGTTGTTGTATCACTTTTCATATCTGTAAACATGAAAAGATATGTGGTCTATATCGTGAAGCTGTAAATTCAAGTCCATGCCATTGTTTCACGCAAACATGACCTTTCGCATGTCATCATATATTATCAACATAAAGTGGAAGTTCATAACATGAGCACCAAGTTTCCCACACTCTCTTTTTCCTGCTATGGTTCGGTGAGATCATCTCATGACCCCCATTAGCACAGAAGAACAGGCTTCTCCACAGTTTCTAGACAAATAACCGCAAGTTTAACACTCTGGGGTAAGGTTACGTCAAATTTAGATTTTTCTAAATGTAAAAGCCTCTGGATCTTGATTGTGTGTCAAATAGCTAATGCCAGACACACACAAAATCTGAGTCTTAGTCTGAGGGGGAACAAAATCTGAGTCTCAGGAAGTAGACCTGGCCCGAGAGAGCTTCTCTCCTCAAACAATAAACACAACCTAGGCTCAAATTCATTGCAATTAAGCTTAAACAAGCAATGCAGTGGCTTAGACAAACACATTGCAAGAGTAGTGTCAGAGTGTCCTCCAGACTCTGTGAACAACACACATTAATTTAATGAAAATGTGATTGTACAGTAGCGGGACCCAATGATCCGTGGAACAAGCACTGACCTCAGCTCTTAGAAGCAAGTCTTTTCTTTTAATCAGCGATAAATTAGGATTATTTCTGTTGGAAATGTTAAGGATAGAGGTGGCGATGCAGAGAATCCTGAATCATAAACAAGTTGACAGGAACGTCGTCACGACGCTGGAGGAAACCTGTGAAGCTGCTCTCCATCGTCAGGGTCTTTCAGTGACTCCCTGCACCCTGTCCCCCTCATGTGCTCACTGACAAACAGCAGAAAACACCTGCTGCTCCTCCACGTCTGCTGTCACACTCGGTTGAAGAGAACACTAAACAATCCCAGTCTGGAAATGCGCCAGAACCAAAGCAGAACTGATGCAGGAGCTGATGAATGGCACGCTAAACGGTGGTAGACGAGCCATGTGTGTCTTCCATCAGGTGATTAAAAAAAAGGAAATGTGACTAGGAGAAAACACGATTCTCTGGTGTGTGTTTGTTTCACATTAGTGCCAAGATCCTTCTTTGTCTGCGCTACGTCCATGGAGCAATATGATCGGAGTGATCTAATCAGAACAACAAGGCCTTGTTTGGTGAGAGCTTAACTGGTCATTTCACCCTCACACACCAAGTAGATGGTTCTGTTTTAACTTTCCCAGGATCTGACATTTATTCTGACAGTTTTGATTGGGACTATTTTTTCTGTTGAAAGTAGAACGGTAAAGGACACTGGTTCTGAGATGTATCAAAATATCACCTATCAACGTTGAGAGTTTGGGCCATTTTGCTTCCAGAAGACATCTTCTTAGTTAGACTAGTGGAGAGAAAACATCCAAAATACACATTTAGGTGTTTATTTTACTATCCAATTGCGTCTGTACATTTCTCCCAATTTCACCAACAGTTAGCATTAGATAATATTTGCATATTTAAAGAGAAAATGTTGACCATTCTTATTTTTTGTCTCTTTTAAGCGACCCAACTTAAAGAAAACACACTAAATTGCTGGAGTGCAAGTAACCTCGGAACAGGTACGGTTGTGTATTTCCTGTTTGTATAATACTCTTTTGTTGCCATGTCTTATGATACACTTTATAGTTTCCATATTTTATTTTAATATCTAACTAACCAGGTGAGTCTAACTGTAGCTGGAAACCTGTTCTGCAAGGGAGGCCTTGCCAAGCCGCAGCAACAAATTACAAAATCAGTCAAACACAACACTTTTTTTAATGTTAAAATCTCTGCTTTATAATCACATTTGAATCTATCCACATCTTTACTTATCATTAGTTATCTGTAGCTCAGTGCAGCCTGGCCATGTGTTCGGTCTGGTACGGGACGGCAATGCGAACAGCTCCAGGCAAGGAATTAGTCACCCTGCTGACATCGTTAAATCCTACACAAATATACAGTGTGTAGAGCGACTTATTTCAAAGGTTTTAAAGCAGAATTTTGCACACCAGCAAGTTCCCATGAAATCAGCAGCCAATGTGTGACTTTGATCTCAGCTTTTACATAACACCCAAGCAACTAGGAAAAACTTAACCACATGAGTTGACCTGTCAGACAGCAAGCCAATCAGACACAGATATATGGATCTTTAAACAAACTTATTGTACATGTATAAGCCTAATGTTTGTTTTTGATTTGAGAGATTGTTGTAGTAGATAAAAGCGTTACTCTGATTTCATGAAAAGCATTGTAGCATATATGTGTGGGTGTATTCACGAGGGCCACATCTATCAAAGTGTTCAGTCCACAGTAGGTCAAATCAGTTCACTGAATCAGTAAATTCATATCAGGTACATAACTCTCTCTCTTTTGTATTGTGTGTACAGACTATTACTTAGGAAAAAGGCCGTAGGAGTCCAAATGAAACAGTAACCATTGAAATCAATGAGCACTTGCTGCGCTAACAATGCAAACTATGGCGAAAGTGCTGACAGAGCTAACAGTGCATCCCTGAGGGGGAACCGGAGGGTGGGTGGTACGCATCCACAACCATGTCGTTAGTCAGGACAGTGTTAGCTGCTGTAACCGCCGTATGAGAGCAGTGCAGAGCAGCGGCCGTGAGCTAGCCAGCAGGGCACGCTCACACGCACGATACACTAAACGCATGCGCGCTGTTTCCTGTCTTTATGCAAAGCTAACTAGCTGCTGGCACTATAGCTCCAGACAGAAGAGATTTGTATTGATCTTCTCATCTAACTCACGGCAAGACAGTACCATTTCCCAAAATGTCAAGCTATTCCTTTAATATTCATTTAATGATGATGCAGCACAAATCGGTGAAAAAACAAAGACAGTCACTATAGTAATCATTCAATGCGGTCATAACAGCCACCTCATCAGACGGAGTAGAGTAGTTTTAAAGGTGTTGGTGTCAGCTTTGAGCAGTAAACATGATGGGAAATAGGGTAACCACATGGCTTCGGGTCCACAAGGAGATGTTCCAACGGTAAGTCACGTGCTCAAACATACGGGAATCCAGCAGCGTTTCCCAGCTTGCACCGCTGTCCCTGCCAACTCAGCTCCTTAGTAAGTAATTCTTGAAGCACTTAGCTTTTTTTTCTTTACAGCTGCCTAGTATAGGAATGTTTCTCCTTCTTTTTCTCTAATAATCATTATCCCCTGTGATCACCTAATACACAAAGGGTAGAATTCCCCCTCATCGCACTGACAATCATTCATTTAAACACAGGTTAATTTGTCGGCAGAGCTGCTCCAGATGCAGTCATTTGAGCTGCTGCTCTGCCTGGGAATCCGATTACTGCGCCTCACTCTGAGGTTTTCTAACAAATGGTGCACTGAAATAATGTTGATTTTGTTAATGCTGCTTATAACCTGATTTGTTTTCAGATTTCAGCACCTCATAACTCAAACCCGGATGCTCTGCCAGGTGTGACTAATGTATGAAACCAATTCATTAATTACACGATGTACGAGCAGGGAAGCAAATATGGTTATGAATCATAGGGTATTTAAAAGCACATGCTGCACTACAATTATAATATACTACAAATCACTGGGTCAAAAAACGGCCGCAATGCTGGATTTACTTTACTCATTACTAATGAGTTTTTTAATCCAGTGTTAATGTCATTTTTTTACGACTGCTGGGTTTTGTTGTTTTTTTGAGCCAACAAACCTGAAAAACTTTCAAATGTATGTAAGTTGTGCAAAATGATGTGCCCATTAAAAACATAACATTGACATAACATTTAAAAAGAGTGTGGGAATGACCCAAAAGTAATACAAAACACAACTCTAACACTGGGTCAAAGAGCCCATTGGTTCTGGATGGTTTTCTATGGGAACTGGGTAAAGCTATTGCTTTGCCTTGGTGCTATTGATTCAGAATGGGTCAATTTTGACTTTTTCGATCATACTGTGATTCATAAACCAAATTTGCCACAACTTTTAACCCTTGTAAGTGCACTCTTTTCCTGTCTGATACTGCTGCAAAGTTTTATGTGGGCTATTTGAAAACAGCCCGTATCTTGTCAGTTGGGCCTCTGAGCCGAGGGCATACATGGGAACCTCTGGCGAAAGGTGCAGTCAACTAGAGAAACGTGATTTAGTGGAGGGGTCATTTAGACTCCCAAGATAAAACTACAGGATGTAAATCAGCTCTCTATGGCAACCTGAATTGTTTTATGAAGTCATTGACTTCAAACGAGCAAGGAATTAATGGGAACAGTATGTTTCAAAGCATTCAAATTAGCAGACTATTCTGAATATTAATCATAATTATTGTGTGTTGCATGTGTGTGTTTGCTTGTTTCCATCATAAAGAGGCCTTGCCTGCACAACTCAGGTTTCTCCCACGTGTGATGCTTGAGTTCAGTTCCTTGCACCTCACCAAAGGCTCATTCCCACCTGGACCGGGGCCACTAATTGTCGGTGGCGTGGATCCACATGAACGTAGGCGCTTTACCAGTGCTTTGCTGGGAACGGAGAACAAGTGCGCCTACATGCACACACTATACTGTATCAGATGTCGCCGCTGAGTGCACTTTCTGTAATCCAAAAAGTACCAAAAGACGTCACGACGTGAAGGAAATCAGATGTGGAGTGAGGACATCTGTTTTGGATCCGTGTCTCTTTTGATGCCACCACCCCTGCAGCATTTGTGTTCTAAACAGACTGACTGACATGCCCCGGGCTGGGCCGCGCTCTATGAAGAG
Organism: Anarhichas minor; assembly: GCF_050575085.1. Lineage (NCBI taxonomy): Eukaryota > Metazoa > Chordata > Actinopteri > Perciformes > Anarhichadidae > Anarhichas > Anarhichas minor. The sequence goes on along the minus strand of NW_027466471.1, from coordinate 6,814,133 downwards.
GTACTAATTATCTCCCAGTTTTGAAATGACAGCAAACAACTCCACTAATAAATCACCCTGAAAGTGTTCCGTCAGATCGAAGTGTTTCTTCTATACTGTACATTTGCCAATTTAGATACTGCCCAGTGACGGATAACTGTATTCTGTTAACTGAAGCATTACTCTTGAGTAATATCTGAGATTTAAGTGTTGCTCCAACAGCTTGTGCAAATGTCCTACATATTGTTTTATCAGATTGTTTTGGGGAATAATGATCTGTTTATTCCACTTGCTTTATCACCTAAAGTGTCATTTCCAACCATTTAAGGTACACTGCAGGTGTTTAAAGAGCTAGTTTGGTTGAGATAGACCATGCTATTTGACTTTACTTGTGGAACAGTGTACAATACATTATTATTGGGATAGCAAAGACCTAATATATTTTTTTAATCAAAAGACAAAATCTTTTGTCTGGTTCATAAATAAAAAAAATCATCCGACAGAGTGAAAGAAAAATGTGAGGTTATCTGTTCTGACCCCACTTGGATTACAGTGGGACTGCAGGCATCTTGCTTTGAGAGAGTCATACCCTTGAAGTGCTCGTATCGTTCTCGGTTTAATTAGAAACTAAAACATAACAGGAAGTTCACATTGAGGGTTGAAAGATGGAGATGAAATAACAGTTTGAAATAGATACTAAAGCTTATATAATTCTGCTCTGCTTCAAAGGCTGAGATATCATTCTAACTGGGGTTGAGCATGGAGGCAGACGTTTACAGTCTTTTATCTTTTCTTTTCATTGGTCAAATCATGAACTTTGCATCACAACCTGCTATATGCTCTGAGTGTGAAAAGCAAATTGTGATTCTTTGGATTCAGTTTTTAGCAACAATTTTCGATGAAAGTATAGTTGCTATAAGTGGCAATTATGGGAACCAAAATTGTTGGAGAAGATTATCTGCTATCCAAAAAGTGTTATCAACATTGTAAACCCAACAGTAATAATTAAAGCACAGAATAGCACTTACTCCATAAATGATAAGCAGGCCTTTTAATATATGGACTAGCACCAGACTCACTTGAAGTTATTGTTTTCTGATTGTTAAAAACTTCTATTGAGATCGGTTGAGAAAAACACAAAACCTTTACACTCCCCTACACTCCCACACAGGTGTGTTCAGTTACTTTGGCTGTCTCATGTCGGGCCAGTGACAGAATTCACACTTTTTCCATCGATGTTGGAAGGAACAAGATCTGCTGGATGCAAAACAAGTTGTTGCTGTATAGAAACCATAAGTATAAAGTGGGGTCTTATAATGACATCCCGTACAAATCCCATGAAGGTGTGATATCATGTCTTTGTAACGCGATGTACAACTTCTGCAACTTCTTGTGTTCAATTTAGTGGTAAGATTTGAAAAAGATGTGTGTAGTTTTGTGGCCTTCAGTGCCCAGGGGACTCCCTTATTTCCAGCATAGCACCTTTAACTTGTGTTCTCACTGAGCATCACACTCACTTCTCACTGTATCACCTGTTGAACAGTAATCATACTATCACCACTAGCTGCGGCCTCTTTTTCTGTGTTGCATAACCACAAAGACAACTTACTGTGAGAAGGGACAAATCGCCTTGTCAAATAAATCTGTGTTTAGGTTTCACCACGATCTGATCCCTTGGTCATAACATTACTTGACCACAATCGTGGACTCGGAGGCAGATCAACACGGCAGAGACCGTGTTCCTCACGTATCCATGCTGTGTCAATCTATTTACCCTTCATTTCCTTCTGTGCGTCCTTCGTGAACTCAACGACCCTTCCAGAGTGTTTGTTTGGAGAGTCTTTGCGGAGTGTCTTCCGTGTCGCCGAGCCACAGCTATGTTATCACAAAGTTCCTCGTGGACGGGATAGAAAATAAACATTTGCAGCTTTGGGAAATCAATTACGCTTATGATCTAAAGACTATGAAACGATCTGATGTCAATGTGGCATGCAGGAGACTTTTCAGACTCCCGTCCTGTTGGATTTGATATCGCTTCTTGATGTTTGTATCTCTATAATAAATCAACGATCATCTCATTTCTCAGAGTTTTAAATCACCAGAACTTCATGTGTAGTGTTGAAAAATGTTGCTCGGTTTCTCTCTTTTTCTAGACTCACAAGTCAAGTGTATCAGAGACTCTGAATTGTTCATTAGGGTTTGCTTTTAGCATCACTGCAGCCGTCTACAATGTTTCAACGACTGTCAGAAATAACACAACTTGGACTTGGCCTTAAAAATTAGAAATAGGCCCAAGGATATCCAACACGCCAACTCAGCAAATTCCTTGGAGACCAATGTTAAGATTCACCTTCAGATAATTTATTTAAAATGGTGCCACCTATTGCAACCTTTATTGAAATTTCTTAGCTACATAAAATGAAGTGAAACTGGAAAAATGTGACGTGAAGTCATAACCTGTTTCATGTAATTTCAAGACACTTTTAGTTGCATTTTATGGCCAGTACCTTACAAATAAAGTTTATTATTGTTATTTTATCTCTCTGTATGTGTAAAAGAAATGACATGGGCTGAACAAAATAATAATTTCAACACAGGATTATGTATACTATGAACATTTTGGTAAATGTTTCCCAGATTTAACTTGAAAATGATTCTCGTGAACCAAAGAGAACAAGTGTTTGAGTGGTATCAGTGGCCTTCAGTTCTCTCCGATGTATATAATCTACATGATAATGGGTTGACCAACGACATGAGCTTTGGGATTCAAACCCTTTGAATCTACCTTCAAAGTAACTACAGATAAATGCAGCGTCAGAAGTCTAGTATCTGGCCCCTATGGACGTGTACACCCATGACAGGACTATCTGCTCCTCTGTAGTCTAAAATGCTTCCTTCGCTCTCCTTGAATCTGAAAGAGATGATTTGCTGCAGTCAGCTTGTTTAGGTTGTCAGGACAAACATCTTAAAAGACTTGATGGAACTCCTTGTTCCTGCATGCATCACTGATATGCATCTTACAAACATCTTATCAAACAGAAAGGTTACAGACCAGAGCAGTGGGTATCAGCCGTCTTGTTAGGAGGATACTATTTCTTAAACCGAGTTGGGATTCATTGCGTTGCTTAGCGTAACAGTTTTAGTCATGGTGATTCATTTTAATCTACTCTTGGAATCCACATACATCTGCAGAAGCAGTTAAAGGGTCGCTTTCTTGCGTGCGTTGTGATTGCATAGCTGAACGGGATTTTAAATGAATAAATATAACTTGAGCGGAGGAATTTGACACATGCAATGACCCAAAGCTGAGGTACCACACTCCCGACGTCATTCTGCACAAATACTTAAACATTTTGAATCAGATTGGAACCAGAAGTTACAACAAAACTCCAGTAATAAAACACAACATCTGGCCGTGCTGACCACTCACAGGTGCAAACATTAACAGTTAAATTGTTCGAAATCAGAGTACAGTTCAACGTTTGGATAAATATACTGTAGCACGCAGACAGAGAGACAGAGGGACTAGAAGGGTTGTTGGAAACAGAAGAAGGAAGATGAGGACAAGGAGGTGGATTGATTGTGACTGAACACATCATGCAGGGAAAATGTCTACTGTACAGCCAAAGGAAACATTGCAGAAAGTGGAGACAAAAAAAGCTTGGTCTGGCCAAGTTTTTAAATACCTTCAATATCTTGTTATTTATAAGTTGAAGGTAATATTCACTTTCCATGTATGTAACAAGGCTTTACACGATGCAGAGCCCATTTAGATACACACAGCATTTTGATTTGCTGTTTCTCTTGTTTTGTTTTGTGTGTAGAATATTGAGAATATTAAAGGGTTTCCATCAAATGTGTAACAACTGAGGAGGAATGGGCTTTGAGGGGAAATCCATGAAAAGGAGGAAACTATGTCTTTTGACTGTTACAATCGGAATGTGTCTGAATGAATGTGATGGTGCAAACAATAATACACTTTGAATCCAAATGCAAATGAAGGTGTCTCCCTCTGCTGGCTGCAATAAAGCCAACACAAAAAGCAAACAGCGCAGATATGTACAGTATCCCGTAGGCACTAACAGTTTGTAAACCTTCCTCTCTAGGAGAGTAAGTTAAAGGTATATCCATTAATAGAGAGGCTATGTTTGAATATGTAATTACTTGGTAAACTCTGGACACACACACGCAATATTTTGCCATAATTATAACACAAATGACTGTGTAAAGACACAGAAACAAAAATGACAACAATTACACATTACATCTTAAAGCTGCAACTTTTAGAGGCAACAACTAAGAGGTCAATTTCCAGCTAATAAAAATACAGCAAGCTACCTTCCACTTACAGTGATTGACGTTGTATTTTTTACTGCACTACATTTATCTGACATCTTACTAGTTAATGTGCAGTTTCAGATTGATAATACAAAAGGGGATGAGACGTTACTGATACCTGGGGGGAAATTCACAAGCTACCAAGCAGCACTTGTAACTGGAATGAGCCGTGCCTTTACTGGCTGCAACATTAAAGTGATGTACACATTTAGACATCAATAACTATAACACAATAATATAACATACATTGTTGTCATATGGGAGATTTTTTTGAGTGGCTATACTGATAATGTGCTTTTTACGAAAAATAAATGTCTACAATGGCTCATTATAATGGCCACGAGGGGGCGGTGTAGTACACCAAATCTGATCAAATCTCTACTCAAATAGTAGAGCCCACATTAAATGACGAATAAACTAATGCTACTAATTACTTGAAGCCTGTGACTGTGTCGCTCGAAGTGTGAACACAGCATTATACATAACTCTTTGCTCCCTCAACACCTGCTTGTAGCCGAAGCGTTAACTCCAGGTTAGCACCTATGGAGGGGGAATCAAGACTTTTTATGTACATACCCGTTTTCCAGCAACGGGTAACATATCTGAAGTTATTATTGTGATTCCACACATTTCAAACAGAACTGGTTTAACGTTACCCTGGGTAGTGAAGGGAAAAGTAACTGTAGTTAGCGTTAGAGCAAAGCCGTTAGCCGAGCAGCTAGCGGCCAACAGCCAGTGAGTGAGTACAAATGTTGCTGGGTGTAAAAGTTGTTTTCCATCCAGGCAAAATAAATTAAAAAAATATCATCCCCAGCGGACATTAGACATTTATGAAGTCACACAAATTACTTTGAAGTTTTGACTTTTCTCCTAGTGTTCGCATATGAGATGATTTCTGCAACGTGCTGTAGGTCACAATAGGGCTAACGTTAGCTGCTAGCTAAAACCAGCTCAGAGCAAATGTAGCTGAAGGTGAAGAGTCAAGAAAAAAGAGCTGAAAGGTGAGAATGGTGGTTGGAAACATTAATGTTACTTCTGTGTCAAATGCAGCTGGAACACTTAACTAGCTAATAATTGAATATTTTTGTTGATTGACAGAAAATTTATGAGCAACTAGCGTTATTTTGATAGTTGTTAAAATGATTTTTAATGCTTAAACATGTCATGCTTCGAGTTTCATAAATGTGAGCATTTGTTGCTTTTCTATTTAATTAGTTGAATAATTTAAATTCATTTTGTGTCACTTTGGTCAAATTAATCAGATTTAAAGTAAATCAAAATAGTTGAACTGAACCAACCTCAACCAACTACAACAGGAAAATCTTGCTTTACATTAAAGCATGTAATAATAATATAATGATATAATATGTAATAGTATGAGAGTCACGGGACAATTTCACTGCATGGACTACTTTAACTTTCAATACTTTATATACATTTTTTCTGATTATTCTTACATACTTATACTTAAGTAACATTTTAAATGCAGGACTTGTACTTGTAACCAATTATTTTATACAGTTTTGTGTTTTCTTTGTGTTTTTTCTGCAGTTGTCTCCACAGTGGCCAAAAATATCCCTCAATTCACATTTTCCCTCATACAAAGTGTGATATAGTTAAAAATAGTACAAAAAATATAACATGGAAGCGTGAACTATGACAAAAATGTTGTTGAAGGACCTAAAGACATTTATTCTGTTTATTATCACCATACACATAAAAAAGTTTCTAATAAAGTTCCACTTTTAGGGAGATAGCTGTAAGCAGTTTAGTTGTATAAAAGATGGATTACTGCAGTACTACTTAAGATATTCTAGCAGCTCTCCAGTCCTAGTGAGGGTTTTCTTTCTCTGGTCAGGTGACAACATACCAATTATCATTTTTAATGAGGTCAAAGCATCTGCTGCCATTGTAGGTCAGGACAACCAGCAGAGAAGGGCTTCCCCAGCAGACTGCCAAGCAGCACTCTGTGGGCTCTGACTCGGACGTGTCCTGCCAGCGGGTCACTCCTCCACAGGCTTGGGTCAGTTTAATCAAGTTTCACAAGAACACACAGGAATCGGTTACTGTTACAAGGTAGTAAATAAATTAAAGATGCCCACAAAAAACAAAAAAGCAAGACAGAGCGCAGAGAAGGAAACCAAAGATGTAGATGACGAGGACTCAGAGGATCAGGAACCAAAGCCCAAGAAGAAAAGTAAGCAAGTGCGTGAGTCAGAGGACGCTGGAAGATTAAAAAATAAGTTTAAAGACAGCAATGAAGACGGATACAATTGTGACACATCAGGGCCGGATGTGAGGAGCACCAAAGAAAAGGGGAGAGATAAAGAAAAGGTCAAGAAGAAAAAGAAAGCCAAAAAGGAGAGCCGGGATGAGTTGAGCAGTGACTCACAGGATTCGGATAATGAGGACAACAACAATGACTCCAAGAGTAAAAAGAGAGGAGATAAACTACCTGACGTGATTGAGACTACTAAGAAAGGCTCAAGGAAGTCCTCGGTCAAAGAGAAGATGGGGGCAAAGGATAAAAAAGCCAAGAAGAACTCGGAGAAAGAGGAAGAACATGCAGCTGGGGAGGAGGAGGAAGGGAAAAAGAAAAAGAAAGAAAAGAAGAAGAAAGGGTCAGTTAAGGGAGATAGTGATGAAGACACCAAGAAGACAAAGGGGAAGAAGAAGAAGATTGAAAATTATGTTGAGATCTATGAGAATGAGCTTCGCAACTATGAGCCAGAAAAAGTGGAAAACTACGAGGATGAGTACCACAAAAAGAAAGGTAATTGAAAAGTTTTTATCTAGACCTGTAAAATGTACAAAATGTTACTTGTGGAATTAAAATAGTTTTTAGAGAGAACGTGTTATGTCATTAATTCAAGGAGAATTAGATGTAAGCTCTGTTTGAGGAAATACTCGGAGGGGAGTTGAATCATTGATTGCAATTACGTGATTATGATTTGCCGTAGCTGTAATGGACCCATGCTTTGGTTTGATGTTCGTAGTAACATTACACTGAGTGAAGGGTATCGCCACTATGCTTTCTTCAACCTACAGCTATATGACACCTGCCACTTATTTTTAAATGTGGTGGTTTCACATGCTGATGAGGGGTTTCACAGTCCTCTAAAGTTTCTTTTTGGCTCTCACTCTTTAAATGTAGAAACCTTAATGTCGGGCCGCACTGAACATTTATCTGATTTCACCATATACCGACATTCTCTCACTAACACACAGAAACACACTGGCCACATGCACTCCTTACACTAACCCTAAATTAACCGTTACATGTCAAATCCTTCATCACAGTGGAATCATGGCAATTCAAACTAAACCTGTTGTATAGTAATTGTTATGTAATTAAACTATAACCATTCAAGATCCCTCTATGATTAGTTATATTTTCATTGGAAGAGAGAATGCATTTGTTTTTCAAAAAGATACTTAAAAAAACATTAATGTTTCACTCTTTCTACCATGAAAAATTCAAATTTGCTATTCAAAGTACATTATTATAAATATCTCTTATTTAAGAGTTTGAGGGTTTATTCAGAGGATAATAGTGTTTGCCATTAAAGCAAGAAAAAAAGTATGTGTGTCGCCTCCATTATATTTGAGTTAGAAATAATTGTAGCATTTGATGGTCAATTTGAGTCAAATTTTTAAAATTTATTTTGAGTTGAATTTAAGGGAACTTTGAGTTGAATTTAAGGGAACTTTTCACATACCTATCCATTAATAATCTGCACAAAAGACAAAAACTTTCATTTTGATTCCCTCCAAACCATAAATACATTTCTATGATACTTTATATTGTGCATGGCCTTCAATGGACAAAGTACTTCACAACAAAATCCTTTCCTGAGGAGTTTTAAAACATATAATTCATTCATAATTCAGCATAATTCTGATAAGACTAGAAGTATTAATACAACAAACACATGACACTCAGATTATAGCTGTTCACTGTATATCACCCTATATGTTTACTACTGAATCTTACTATCCTGCTGCACGCCCTTTGTAAAACACTTTCTCCTGCTTTATATATATACTGTGCATCTGCTTTTGTAAAACGCACCTCCATGTGTATCATGTCACTAAACCCTCCAGTGTATGAGGTGGTGACCATCACTGGCGATGAGCGAGGAGCAGGCACTGATGCCAACGTGTTTGTCACTCTGTTCGGAGACTATGGCATCACTCCCAAAGTCCACCTGGCAAGCAAGTAAGTCCTCTTCAGAGATGACAACAAAGATTTAATTTGTATTTATCACGTTTGCCTCAGACCCCATATTTGATTGAGTTAATTTTTGTGCCTGAACCAAAAATTGTCTTTTGTTTTTTCCCCCAACAGCACAGAAAAGAAGTATGTATTTCTAAATTCAGTGGTGGTTGTGAAAGAATGGCTGCTGACTGTGTGCTGTGATTTTGGTTTTTAATTTGCATTCGGTTTGCATGACAGGATTTCCCCAAATGTTTGCCAGGCTTTTGTGTTTCATTATTAGTGAATGTGGAATATTTTTATAATTTTTCTAAATTTATTTAACTCTTTTTCCTGTTGTATTCTTCTTTAAATTTTGTAGTTAAGCGCTTGATGAGTAAAAACATGCTGAAATTCAGGTGGGGTTTCACATTTTTACTATTTTGTGATTTCAGGAGTCGCACGGCATTCGAAAGGGGCAAAACTGATGTTTTCAGAATTAGAACTCACAATGTTGGACCTTTGAAAAAGATAAGGTAATGTCACACTCAAGACGTTTCATCCATGACCAGGTCTGTTTTTCAGGATAGCACAGATCAGGTATGGACAGCTTTCAGTTAGACCTAGACTAAACACCGCTGGCCTTGGATCAGATTACATTTTTTTATTTCTTGCCCTGAATTTATTTAAAAGAAGAATGAGAATTATTTATCGAATTATTTGCCTCAGGATCGAGCATGACAACACGGGCCTGAGCTCCAACTGGTTCCTGGACAGAGTGGTGGTGACGGATGTGATCAGGCCTCACCTGAGGTTCTACTTTGCGTGTAACAACTGGTTCAGTAAAGTGGAGGGAGACTGCCTTTATATCAGAGACCTCCTGGGAAGTATGGACCCCATGGACATTCCCAAATGTATGTACTGTATACACAGATATGCGTATAAGTATATGTGTAACACCTTAAAATCTGAGTATTACATAATATATTCCCTTTTTTTGGAAGGTCAGTTATTTGTAGCATTTGTAAATCCTCCAGTGATTAATTAAGTGAATTTTTGGGGGGATTTTTACAGATAATAAGTATATAGTGAGTGTTTTCACTGCTGATGTAAAAGGCAGTGGAACGGATGCAGATGTCTTCATCAATATCTTTGGGGAGTTTGGAAACACAGGTAAGTTACAGCACAACAGGTAACGTGTGTGCTCACGTAATGAACTTACTGCCGAAGTGAATTCCAGCTGAAATGCAGTTGATTCTCTTCCAGTTTGACATTTATCTCATAGAATTTACAAGCTGTTTTGTTGTTTAAGGTGAAAGGCGACTTGACAATGACAAAAACAACTTTGAAAAGGGCACAGAGGACAAGTTCACCATGGAGGCACCAAACTTGGGTAAAGTGAGAAAGATCACCATCGGCCATAATAACAAAGGCACTTCTGCAGGATGGTTTGTGGACAAGGTGAGAAACAGAAATTTAAAAATGCGTTGATCAATTGTTAAAACAGATAACTCAAGAATAACTCACTTTCACTGGTTACATCATGTGTAAGTGAAGGGATTTACAGAACATCTTGAAACAAAACTCTGTCATACTGTCTTACTGTACCTCATTCTGCTCAGCTCTGCAGAGGTTCTTAAGAAATGTGATCCGCTTATTTCCTCTCAGTTTTCTCATCTGAGTCTGGTGTCCATGCTCCTCCAACACATACAATATGCTCAACTGAGAGAGTTAAATGATTTAACTTATCTCTCAGTCTGTTGGATTTAAATTAAATCCAACAGACACACACATGTCATCACTCTACCCTCTGTGTAAAGGGAGACCATGACCCATTAAGGGATTGCCTTACACCAAACAGTCAGATGAGTCACTAGATTTGTTGGTGACTGCAGCACACACTGACACCAAAGATCAGCGGTAATGACAACAGCAGTTAATCATATCCTATCGGCATAGCACATGTGCTGCCGTTGAAGTTCACATGGATTTGGGAGTAAATAATTGTCATTGCTGCTAAAACATGCTTCAGCCTATATACAATATGGTATGTAAGTAAATTATTTAAGTTGCTTACACTCTTACCTGAAAAGGCTTACAGGATACAAAGTATTAACAAAGTGAGCAAAAACATTTTTAATTAGTTTATACAGTTCATAAATGAATTAGCTGCCAATATACAACTTAATTTCAGAAGACAAAGCATCGATCAAATTATGTCAGTAATAAAGTATAATGATTATAAACTAAATTCTACAGTAGTAAAATGTAGATAAATAGTAAAATGTAGATAAATATGCAAGTAGATTCAACCTTTGAATTTACTTATTATTATTATTATTATTATTATTATTTAGAAGGATTTATAAATTATAATTTCAACAAAGCAACCTGTTCTGTCTCTCAAAATGTTCTCTCTAAAAGAAGGTTGTCTTGCTTCACAGTAACATTTCATAACATTATCTACAACAGACCTCAATCACACGTTGGCTCTGATTACATTCTGATTTACTCTCTATACAGGTAGTTGTGGATGATATGGGAAACAAATTAGTGTATGAATTTCCAGTCAGTCGTTGGTTTGCCTTCGATGAGGATGATGGGAAGATCCAGAGAGACATGTTGGTGGGGGGGAGCCAGCCCACAGGTGAGAAATGTGTTCATGAGTCTGGAATAATAGCCTTATACACACTCCTCATGTCAGTTAATGCAATCATGGCAAGGATGGAAATGAACTCAACACTATTTCCTCCAAATTATTTGCCTAATTTTGATATAATGATCCGATTGCTTGGTCTAAAAAATATTGTATAAAGGATTGTAAGACAATAACATTACTGCTGGACCAGATCATATGCTGTTTCTCTTATTCAGTCCAAAAAGAACAACGTGTTTTCTGTGCGATCATAATTCTTGGTTCAGACTATCAATGTTTAGATGTAGTTGATCTGGTTCCTGCTCAGCCCCGTAGGGAGTATGGTTGCCAAGAACCACAGTGACCCGCTGCCAGATCCTCTGATAGCCTGACATGTAACTCTACCCATCAGGTATTGTGTACAATGTCCAGATCGTGACAGGAAACATCCGAGGTGCCGGGACCAACTCCAAAATCCACATTGTGATGCACGGTTCGAAAGGCATGAAGAACAGTGGCAAGGTGATGAAAAGATAATGTAGACAACCTGTTATTCGTTTAAAAAAATAATGGCTGCAGCAGTTATTTTCCATTTGAAAGAAACCGTAGATAAAGGCCTTGAACTTAGCGTTATAATGTTTGTTCTAGTAGTAATCCAGACTGTATTTTATTTTTTGCTTCAATGGCATTTTTGTTTTGATGGTCATCGCTTTTCTATTTTCAGACTGCATTACCCCAAACTATTGAATTGAGACCTCTGAGTATGAATGTGTATGGTACATAATGTCGTACAGTGGATGAACCGCTGTTTCCCTTCAATGTATTTGTATCCAGGTGTTTTTGGAGGGAGGGCAGTTTGAGCGTGACCTGACAGACATCTTCAATGTTGAGATATCTGCACTCCTCAGTCCACTCAGCAGAGTCACCATTGGACACGACAATGACGGAGTCAGTGCTGGGTGGTACTGCGAGAAGGTAAATTGGAACATGCACACACACACACACACACACACACACACACACACATGCAAATATTACAATCTGGCAACTTTCTGTGAGATAATTCAGTCGAATCCATGTTTTCCCCGTAGGTGGTGGTGTACTGTCCGTTCACAGGGATAGAGCAGACCTTCCCATGCAGCAAATGGCTGGATGAGAAGGAAGGAGATGGGCTGATAGAGAGAGAGCTCTATGAGATGGTCTCACTCAGGCAGAAGAGACAGAAGAGTAAGAATGTCAATAATTATGGCTCGTCTGCAGCAGCAGTAAATGCTGTCGTTTTTCACCTTTATTTCCTGAAACACTGAGCAAACATTTTCAAAACTCTATTCAAAGCTCCATCGTATGTATCAGACATTTGCATAATGAGTCAGCGGGCGGTCTACCTTCATCTACTTTGTCATTTTAAATAGTTTTTACTGTTGCTTGTGAAATGAGCATGTCTTTTAAAGAAAGGTAAATGCTCAGTGCAATTTTGATGCACTATACTTGTTTTCTTCTGTTCCACAAACATATACAGCAGAATTTGCTGATATTGCATTAGTTTAATTATTTTCTGTCCACACAAATGTATTTCTTCACTTATACTTATATTCATTCACATTTCACAAGCATGAATGACATTTCCGGGGCTCCTCTGAAATGTTGGAAGAGTAGAAGTAGCCAAACTAGCAAGGCTCATGGCCCAAACTACTTCCATAGACTCAAAGTTACTGTGTCCATGTGTCGAGAAAACACTTATTAAACTGATTTGATGTGATTCTCCTCAGAGCACCCCTGGTCTTTGTGGATCTGGACATCAGACATGTCCGGTGCCGGATCCGATGCAGATATCTCCTTCCAGGTGTACGGAGAAAAGGGCAAGAGCGACGAGATCAGACTGGACAACAAAACAGACAATTTTGAACAGGGACAAGTGGACAGGTTCATGGTGAGTTCATACCATACACATTATTCTCAGCAATTAGATAATGAGGCTTCGTAGGAAACTTTTTATCCTGATGTGATCTTACAGGTTGAGCTGCCTGATTTGGGAAAATTGACCAAACTCCGCATCTGGCACGAGAAGAGAAATCCTTTTGCGGGATGGCATCTCAGTAAGGTGAAAATAAACACTTTTACTGTTAGTAATTCATTCACATGCATTCTAACTAATATTGATTCTGTATTAATTATATAATGCATAAATATGCACAGTTGTAGGTATGCTAGTGAACATGAAAGCAATGATAATAACATTTATTATCCTCTGTAACAGATATGGAAAGGCTTTAACAGAGTATCTCAGTTTTATATATTTTATTCAAACACAAGGCAGAAATAGATAATGTGCATACAAAAATGCTTTTTTACGTCTCTTATAAATGAAGAAGAGAGTTCAGAGGATTGTTCAGCTTTGAGAGTTCAGTGTTCCAACACTTGAATGAAATGATAATCCAGACACATACCCGAACATATATTGAAGCTTTGCATTTTTTTCAATTAGGCATCTTTGATGAAGACACTAACAAAGGACAAGTATAAGTTTCCTTGTGAGCGCTGGCTGGACACAAATGAAGATGATAACGAGGTTGTGAGGGAGCTGCCTGCTACAGGAGACTCCATCGCTGAGCCGCTGCCCGGTATGTAAATGCACCAGTATTCACCACGAGCAACAGAAATCTGCTTTGCCAAACATAGAGAAGAATGTAAAACCTGATTGAATTATGTTGTCCTGTTCTGCAGTCATCAAATACCGAGTGACAGTCTGCACGGGGACTGTCGGCGGCAGCGGCACGGATGCATCTGCTTTTCTAAATTTGATTGGAGACCAGGGGGACACCGGGAATCGACAGCTGGTCAACTGCAAAAACAACGTCAACAAGTTTGAGAAAGGAAACGTGGGTACATTCAGTACTTCATTGTTAGACATGAAGCTTAGTGAAATTTTAGGAACGAACACTTATTTCTTTGTCTTCTCCTTCTTCTTATGCTTCTTAGTTTTTGCTTCTTTCTATTTTAGAACCACATGACAAACGTCCACCCAATCCACAAGCTTTAAACTGATTATTTTCTCTTACACACACTGGAGCCAATCACTCATCTGTGTGCTCTTAATGAATCAAATTTGCTGCACCTGTAGCATGCTGCTTACTGTTTCTGGTGTGACAAATGTGGGGGGTAAGTTTCTGACTGATAGTGGCCTTCACCCCAATAATCATTAGGCGTTAAACCTTGATGGATTCTGCCCTACCTACAGTATATTTCATCAAAACGTTTTATATGTATAAACTAGACTCTCCTGATGGGAATACAGTTATGTAAACTCTATAAAACCTCTATCTATAGCATGAACACTGGTTACATATATTGAATAAATACAATGTTTTTTATCTGCTGAATGTGATGTGACTCTTATTCTTATTTTTTTTGTCCCTGCAGTTGGATGAGTTTATAGTGGAGGCAGTAGCCATTGGGCAGATTCGCAGGGTGAGGATTGGACACGATGGCAAAGGTGGAGGCTGCGGATGGTTCCTTGATAAAGTGATTGTTAGAGAGGAGGGACAGGCTGAGGCCAATGCTGTGGAGTTCCCTTGCAAGAGGTGCATTAGTCTCAGTGTGACTACAGAGAAAATGTGTGTGTGTGTGTGTGTGTGTGTAATAGATGAGTGTTTGGTCATTGCAGGTGGCTTGACCGCAACGAGGATGACGGACAGATTGTCAGAGAGTTAGTGCCATTCTCAGATGGACAGCGTCTTTACAGTAAGTTAGAGGAATCTTGAATTTTATTTCAACATTTAAACTTAAACTCCCCTTGATGATTCTGTTTGTGTCTCTGCGTGTGTCAGACGTTGACTATCACATCGCGGTGAAGACAGGTAGCATCCCTGGGAGCAGCTCAGACTCCAACGTGTTCGTCAAGCTCTATGGAGAGAAAGGTGACACCAGTACGATGATGCTGTTGGTCTCTGCCAACAACCTGGGGAACTACTTTGAGACGGGTCGCGTTGACATCTTCACAGTGGAAACTTTTGATATTGGACAGGTGACACAGTGGAGGCAAAAACATATGATTTGATGTTGATAGTACTTTGAGAAGCTTTAGAAATACTTAATTGAAGGCACACAGTCAAATATTTTGGGGTTCTTTCCATCATAGGGTCACTCACGTTAACAATATATGCTGTCAAAGTGCTTTGGATGAACCACATGATAAATATCAGGTTATTTACATTCAAGGAATTATTTTACAGAAGGTACCATCATCAGTGGTCTAGATAAGATCCTAACTTTGTACGCTCCCTTTGTAGCCTTCTCTCATAGATATGGTTTAGTAGTATACAGATTTTTCATTAGACCGGGTCCAACCATGATGCTGCATTTGTTAAAGTAAGAGATGAAGAACTGTAGAAAAATGTATAAATGCTTTTGTCCCGTTTATAGTATTTTATTAGCATGTCTTTGTCTGACTGCGTGTAATCCTTTATTTAATAAATTTAGGTATTGTCATCCATTTAATCTTGTTCTATCTAGATCAACCGTCTGATGATTGGCCACACCAATGAAGGCATGCGTGCCGGCTGGTTCTTGGACAGCGTTCAGCTTATGGTTCCAGTCCATGGAAAGCAATACATGTTCCCCAGTCACCGCTGGCTGTCTAGGGATGAGGCTGATGGCAAGACAGAGGTGGAGATCTATCCAAGCGAGATCCTGGATGTAGAACAGCGTAGGCAACGTTCACACAATCTCACACCATAAGAAGAAACATATACGCACATTTTTTTAAATATTCTCCACTGCTTCAGTCACATTTTCTTCAAATTGCCAACATTTGTGCCGTTATTCTTATATTGGTTTACCAATTTCCTCTCATTACCACTTCCTTTGACTATTTTTAATATGTTCTTTCCAGTGATTAATTATGAGGTAACAGTAGTGACTGGAGACGTGACTTTTGCTGGTACCAACGCCAGAGTGTTCGTCCAGATCTTCGGGGACAAGGGGAAGACAGAGGTCATCATACTCAAAAGCAGATCCAACAACTACGAACGGAACACCACAGAAATATTCAAGGTATCAGAGCTTAGACATCACTCTTCCAGCGGCTCCAAAAATGCATCTCGCTAGTTAAATCTGAAAGACGAAGAAAAACGTTGGTGTCAGGATGTTACATTTTGAGTTAAAACATTGCAACTGTTCCCCAGAAAGAGGCCAAAGATGTGGGGAAGGTCTTCAAGATCCGCATCGGTCACGATGGCTCGGGGATCGGATCGGGCTGGTTCCTGGAGACCGTGGACGTCAAACATCTAATCATGGCCTTGGTGCCCAAGGAGAAGAAAAAGGAGGAGAAGAAAAAGAAGAAGAAAAAGAAAAAAGATGAGGAAGATGTTGACGAGGAGGGGGGAGAGGAGATGCAGGAAGTGGTGCTGACTTACCATTTCCCCTGTTCGCGCTGGCTGGCTGGGGGAGATGAGGACGGCGAGCTGGTGGTGGAGCTGCTGCCTGATGCAGAGGAGCTGGAAGGTACTAAAAATATATAATAACCCTGTAAACGGCACAATGGGGAAAATGCATCAGAACTACCTAGTTTATTAAAACGTACAGTAAACCAAATGACTCACCCCGAAATAGTTTAAATATATACCACCCACAGCTTGGTGGAGCTGCTATTTATACACAGAGTAATTCAGGAGGGATGAAAAACTATTACAACTGAAGTCACTGTTGCATTCTTTCACACATGCTTATATCTTGTATTCGATTTGACACAGTTTCCTGGCCCACATGTGCGACAGGTTAAAGAAGTGTTAGTAATTCATCCCTTGTATTGTCGGACAGTCAACACCTATGAAGTGTGCGTCTTCACTGGCGACATGCTTGGTGCCGGGACCGACGCCAACGTCTTCATTAACATTTATGGTGAAAACGGAGACACCGGAGAGCGCTATCTGAAGAACTCTGACAACCTCAACAAATTTGAGCGGCGGCAGGTATGATACGCCACTACTTTTTAAATCAGCTAAAGATAAAAGTAAGGAATACAATGAATTATATGTTTTTTTAATTCATTATTGCAAACAGCAAAAACCTTCCACTATGATTCATAAAAAACATTAAAAAAAACCACATTTATATTAGGCTGGCTCACATATTTGTTTGGGCCTGGATGTCAAATACAAAAAAAATATATTTAATTAGGGTTATACAGTTTATTTTCCTAGTCAAATACTCAAGCACTTGCACCCAACATGAGCCTTGCACCAAGGTGTGGGTGGGAGTGTATTCTGATAGGAATACAAGCTCTCGTGCAGGTAAGCCAGCTGTGACTGAGAGGAGCTGTGAGGAGTCCTCTGTCTCATTGAACCTGTCCTACTCTTACGCATTACTTAATCCA
Source organism: Anarhichas minor (assembly GCF_050575085.1). Lineage (NCBI taxonomy): Eukaryota > Metazoa > Chordata > Actinopteri > Perciformes > Anarhichadidae > Anarhichas > Anarhichas minor. The sequence goes on along the minus strand of NW_027466471.1, from coordinate 6,796,613 downwards.
AACCTGTGAATTATTAACCTCTACATTACCCCTGGCTCTGTGGGAACACAAACCTCGCGTCCGCAGATCAAAAGCAACAATCGCCTTTTGTCATTCAGTGGAGGTAATGTTTGTTTACAAAAACAGCCAGATATTGTATTTATTTCATTATAATGCCTATAATGTGATTTAATCCAGTACAACCAGTGTACCAATGAACTCAGTAGCTTTTTCTAAAAGCAAAGATACCCCAAAAAATGTTTAAAAGGTACTGTCTGTAACAGAACGGTATCCCCAGTATGCTTTATTTTGCAGGAGGATGTCTTCATCGTGACAGCTGTTGATCTGGGTCCACTGAAGAAGCTACGAATCCGTCATGACAACAGCGATTCTTATTCGTCTTGGTACCTGGATCGTGTTGAGATAGTGGACACAAAGGATGATACAACGTAGGTGAAACCAACATGCAGTTTGCGTGGGTTTTGTTCAGCTATTGAGTTATCAAGAGGAAATATCTAACTCTACTGTGAGAGTATTATTTTCATGTAATTAATAATAGTGATGTAATAATTTGTTGTTCGTGCTGAGCAGAGGTTTTTCTTCTACAGGTACTATTTCCCTTGTACCCGTTGGCTGGCAGTGGATGAGGACGATGGACAGATAGCAAGAGAGTTGGTTCCTGTGGACGAGGCCTTCATGAGGATGGATGAAGATGAGGAGGGAACAGGCGCAACTCTGGGGCTCGAGCAGAAATGTAACATACTTTTAAAACTGGCTCATGTCTTAGTAGAGGGACAAGATAAAAAGGAGACCTGCTCCAGTATTTATCACAGTGCTGGTGAAACATGCAGGTGTAGACAAGAGCAAAGAGGGACTATAGTATTAGTGTGAAGATGAAAAGGAATAAAGTACTGACTTGTTAAATTTGATCTTACAGCCATGTCCACAACATATACTATCAAAATAAAAACCGGAGAGAAGAAGTATGCTGGAACTGATTCCAACGTCTTTGCCATCCTGTTTGGTGAAAATGACGACACAGGTACAATAACTCAGCAGCATTCTGGCATTCTTGTGGTCGCCTCGTGCTGTATGTTATAGGCTAAATGATGAACGTTTTGATGTCACTCACAGGGGTCATTAACCTAAAGGCTTGTAAGAGCTATAAGAATAAGTTTGAACAGGGGATGATCAATGAGTTCACTGTGGAGGCGGTGGATTTGGGCGACCTGGAAAAGCTTAGAATTGGCCACGACAACTCAGGTGGAGAAAGAAAAGGCTTTACTGACCAACATTAAGCAGCACACTAAATGAAACTGAATAGTTGAATACTGTTTTTTTTCCACAATCAGGGGGTTCATCTGGTTGGTTCTTGGACTGGGTCGAGATTGACGCCGCCTCTCAGGGTCAGAGACTACGCTTCCCATGTGGCCGCTGGTTGGATAAAGGGGAGGATGATGGGGTGATTGTGAGGGATCTTTATCCCGCTGAGTTACAGACTGAACTCTACATGCCGTGTGAGTGAACAGCTGTGGAAGAAGTACTCAAATCCATTAGTGAAAGTAGCAATGTGCTGATTGAAACATCTTCCTCCAAAAGTGCTTCATGCAAAGTTTTACTGAGATAAAAGTGTGGAAGCATTAGCAGTAAAACGTATTTAAAGCACTCTATCTGAAGAAGGGTGCTTGTCGGATCGTTGACTCTTTGATTCTGCCTTTAACAAGTGTCATCATTTCACTGGTAGGCCCGCCCTTTTACATTTCACCATGCAATAGTACTCAGCTTCTTGATTTACACGTGAAACAGTCCAAATCACAACACTGCTGTTATAGATAATGTTTTATTTTCACTTTTAACAAAAACAATATTGCAGATTATAATATGAGGTCAAAGACTGTACTAAAGTAATGCTCAACACACTCACTGCAATCTTCGTACTTGCTCAAGTTAACTCTTAAACTCTCCACTTCGTTCGACACCAGGTTATCATCTAATGAACTGTAATACATTTTTAAAAATCATACCCAAAAAATAAATTTACATTATTACATTATTATGGCATATACACTTTGGAATTAACAAAGAATTACTCTAACCCCTAATTACATATTACATAGCAATTACCAATGATGTTATTATGTTAGGGTATAATGTATTTTGCAAATAAGACCTTATTAAAGCAACTACAGAAAATGGTGTGTACATTATGTCAAATATTTCTCTCTAAATTTATGGTGGAATGAAATAAAGTCTAAAGTCTTACAAAATGTAAATGACCAACGTGCTAAAAGGCCCCTTTCACAGCAGCCATTTCGACATGTTATAGCAGGGTCAACACAGGTGTAATTGATTGGTCCCATGCTCTTTAGTGCGTCACAACCATTCCAGTGAGAGTGAGCCAGCATGCACAGCAGAGGCCTGGCCCCCACCTTAATTGACCTGGGCCATAATTAATGTTATTAATTACACCTGTGCTCACCCTGCAGCGAGACGTCAAATGGCTGCTGTGAAAAGGGCCAATATAAGGTGTCACAGAGCTCCTATTTAGTATGCAAAATATGATAAAGGATTGTATGTTGCATTAACACAAATTAAAATGTTGGGGCTGCGAATGTTGTCTTGTGCAGACAAGACTTTAGGGTTCCCTTAAGTGCCAAAGCTGCACTTAAGTGCACCAAATAACTGCAATTTGTGAATTTTCCCTTCCCTTACTCGAAGCACATTGATAAATTGTAAATTTACATCCTCCATCTTACTTGTGTAACAAAGCTGTCACCTTCCCCTCAGTTGTGCCTTACGAGATAAAGATATTCACCAGCGATGTGTTTGGTGCGGGAACAGACGCTGATGTGTTCATCGTCTTGTACGGACAGAAGGCGGTGTGCACACAGCAGAAACACCTGTGCGTCAACAAGAGAGAGAGACGTCTTTACTTTGAGAGGGGAGCTGAGGACATGTTTATTGTGGAGGTGAGTGTGTGGATTGTGACTACACATCCTTTAAGATGGTGACTTCAGCTCTAAACACTATGTTGTCTCTTTCCCAGCTGGAGGATGTCGGTGAGGTTATTGAAAAAATCAGAATAGGACACGACAACAGGGGCACCAACCCAGGATGGCACCTCGACAGAGTGGAGATCAGACGACAGCTCAGGAAAGGAAAGGTAGTAAAAATCCACTTGACCCTGTGCCCTCATTAAATTATTAACAATGAATAATGTAACACCTTTAGGCTCACACATCTCTCAGAGTCGGTTATACTTTCCTTCAGTGTCAGGCAGACGGCTGGGCTCAGTTCACAGAACATTTTTTGTTTTTTAATTGTAGGGTTCAGAGACTACCATATTCCCATGTGAGTGCTGGCTGGCCAAGTCGGAAGATGATGGGGAGACGATGAGGGAGCTGGTCCCCTCAGACATCATCACAGAGAAACTCCTCAGGGATGGGAAGCTGAAAAGGACTGAAGTTGAGGTGGAGGACGCTTTGGAAAGTAGGTTAACCCTGATTTCAGTGGTGGAATATAACTAAATACATTTACTAGAAGTACTGCACTTTAGTATACATTTCAACTTTAGTCCTTATGTTACTTGAGAGATTAAGATAAAACATATAAAGATAAAATAACCTTATTGGATATGATGCACTGTTGTATATTAAACCAACTAACAATAATACATTTGGCTGCAAACGTGCCCTCTTGGATGCCCCTAATGTAGATCAAATAATGATAACACGATAAAGTGCCCGCTAGAGTGTCCATCTAGTAAATACAACATGATAAAGTGCTCTCTAGAGTGCCCTTCCAGTGGAGGAAACTTAATGCAGTGCCATACAGTCTGCCGTACATCTTAGAAAACATTCTGCGCCTACCCGTCAGTCAGCCTGAGTCCACCACTGGCTGGTTAGGGCACCTACTACATGGGCGTAAATCCCCTGAGCAGCAAGCATGACATTCTCCTACATTCTCGCACACATTTCCTGTCTCTCTCCACTATCACTATCAAAAAAGGAATAAAAAGACCCAAATTAAAAATAAATAAATAAATAAAAAAGATAACTGCGTCTAGAGCAACTACATCGGTAAAATACCGTGACACATTATATAACACTCACAGGGCCGTTTTTCTACATAAAGAACATTTTTATACTTATGATGCTACAAGTACGCTACTACATACTTTTGATTAAATATATTATATTATATATATTATATAATATATTAAATAATCAATGTTTTTTTTATAATAATGTATCAAATGTGAAAGGGGTCGCTCACAGTTGTGAGGTCGCTCACACATTGTGTACGTCAACCTAATTCATATTTCTGTTTTTCTTCCATCACAGCTCACATGTACAGCGTGTCTGTGCGGACAGGTGATATGTATGGAGCAGGAACTGATGCCAACGTGTTTCTCACCATCTACGGAGACCTGGGAGACACAGGAGAGCGCAAACTCGCCAAATCCGAGAACAACAAGAACAAGTTTGAGAGAGGAGAGGTATGAGAGAAAAGGTGTGAGGAGTGTCACCTCACTGCTGGTGTTTAAAGTTGTCAAAATGTGTCATAATCTCTTTGCCTCTTAGGTGGACAAGTTCTCTATTGAGGCTGTGGACTTGGGCCAGGTGTTTAAGATCCGTATTCGTCACGACAACTCCATGACAGGGGCCGACTGGTACCTTGACCAGGTTGAGGTGCTGGATTTTGAAACAGAAGAGGTGTACATGTTCCTGTGTGAGCGCTGGCTGTCGAAGAAGAAAGAGGACAAACGCATTGAGAGGACATTCTTCGTCAAGGTTTGTTAAACTTGGGTTATGGTTAGTACTTTTTTCTTTGTATTTGATTTCCTTTTATCTGCTGCTGCAGTCAAATGTGTTATGCAAAGAAATGAGTAGGACATTTGTTTCTTATGGGTTCAGGGGTATGAAGGTGAAAGAAACACTGATCCAAATTCCAAGAAGATGCTTCAAGCCAAACTGGGACTGGACAGAAATGCCAACAAGAAGAAAAAGAAGAAAAAGGTGGCAGCGGTGGAAGAGGGTCCAAGTAAGGCCACACAACTATTCTCTGTGTTTCTTATGATGAGGTTGGAGTATGATGACAGTGTGCTTTTGCACAATATCTTTGTTATATAAATTGGCTGCAAGTAGTAGCCCTCTGGAGTAACTCACAATGACAAGACTTGTGCTTTTGCACTGATTAGACAAACAAGTTTATTAGTGAGTTGTAGAGGTGCTGGTAGAGGGATTTTGTCACCCTAAGACAGAGCCAGGGCTAGTTGTTTCGCCTAGTGTTCAGTCTTTTTGCTAAACTAAGCTAACCAGCTTCTGGCTAAAGCTTTATATTTACTGTACAGACATAAGAGTGGTATTTAACTCTTGGAACGAAACCAAATTATAGCGCTTTTTCCAAAATGTAAAATGTTCATTTAACTATTCTTCTCTTCCAACCAGTCATCCCCTATCACTTCACCTTGTCCACTGGGATGGAGCGGGATGGCAGCACTAAAGCCAGGGTCTACGTCATCATCATCGGACCCAACGACGTGGAGACGGACCGACTGTGGCTCGACCTCCCTGAGGGAAAGAAATCCTTCACAGCTGGCACCATGGAGCACTTTGTCTGTTATGGAACTGACGTAGGAGAGCTCAAGAGGGTGGAAGTGAGAATCTAGGACTGTGTCTGTTGCTAAATCTGTGAAACCGTCTTCTCTCTGCTGCCTCCCTCAGATGCACTGTGTTAAAAATTTAAATAAAGCCATTCTAGCTCAGCAATAATTAATTCTTAGCTGTGCCTTCTGGTACCTACATCAAACAAAATCAAATGATATAGAAATTCCCAGTCCTACCTTCCCCCTCTCCTCTCCCTCCTCTTCCCTCCGTCTCTTCCTCAGCTCGGCCATAACGGTGTCACACCAGAGAGCTGCTGGTTGGTGGATGAGCTGTCGGTTGCCGTGCCAACCAAAGGTATCAAGTACAGCTTTCCATGTAAGTGCTGGCTGGCTAAAGACAGGGGAGACGGTCTGACTGCCAGACTGTTCAATGTGCTGGACTCCAGCACGATCAACATTAACCGCAAAGTGAGTCATAGCACCTAAAATATGAAACCTGGGAAAACGTTAATATGGTGCATAAAAACAGAGTTACTCTCTACCTTATCCGTATCATCTATTACTGTATATTTTAGGTAATTTATTCGGTAGCAGTTGTCACAGGTGACACTCAGTATGCAGGGACAGATACCAGCATTTTCCTGACGGCGTTCGGAGCCAATGGGAGCACAGAGGAAATGCTGCTGGTCAAAAATGAGGACAGGTCAGTCCTCCTCCAACTACCCCCTGATTGTATCGATCACTTTTTATTTCAAGGAATAGTCCCTTGTTTTTGGAAAATACACTTGTTCGCAATCTTATCGACACTTAAAGCAGCTTTAATCAATATTTATATAATAACAGTGTATCAAATGACAACGTCATGAAGTGTAGTGATTAAACAACAGAGAATTAACCCTTGAATCTGCAGCTCCCCTCAGCTTTACAGAGCTTTTTGGTTTGTATCAGTTCATTGCGTGGCTCTCATAGTGTAGTTTTCGACCACAGCCCTAGGCAGCTGTTTTCAGCAAAAATAAATTAAATAAAAATCCACCGTACGCTATCTGCTTATCACCAAACAGCAGTTAGCAACTGGCTGGTAAACATACTGGAGCAGATATTTCCCTCAGGAGTTGGCAGAGACCAAAAGCCGAGCTAAAAGAGAGTGGATATTGGGCAAACATTCATCTGATGGACAGAAACACGAGTCCAAATGAATGATAAAGTTGGTCCACAAATGCTGGATGTGTAAACAGTTCTTGAAGGTTGAAACAAGACTTTTGTGCAGATTAAACCAGTAGGTTGTTGTTGTGTTACATTAAGCTAAGTGGCTGCTGGCTGTAGCTAAGTGGCGTACAGACATCTAACTCTGGGCAAAAAGGCATGTCAGCATATTTCTAAAACAATACCTTTTAAGATAACCTTCTTAAATCTAGATGTTTCAAAATGCAACATTGTATGCTGTCTATTATTTCAATTTAGGTTTGAAAGGGACCAAGAAGACACGTTCAGTTTGGAGATCGATGACATTGCTCCTCTGAAAAAGATCAGAGTTCGTATCGATGGCTCTGGAAGTCGACCTGACTGGTTTCTTGACAGGGTAATGTAAATACTACTAGTACTACTATCTATAGTAGCACTATTTTTGTTCACATCTATCAAAATAGAGTATGTAATAGAGAAAGATATGAAGGTGTTTGTATAGGTCTTGAGGAGGACTATATGAATACAAAGTATATAAAGGGCTGTGGAAAGTCTTAGAAAGTGATAATGACTACAGTCAACTTCAGTTTGGTCTGAAGACTAGACGTTTGAAGATGAAAGAAATCTGTTGGTGTGGAGATAAAAGGATGTTAGCTTACCACACCTCTATAGCCCGCTCCACATCTCTGCTTGAGGCTAATCGCTCCAGGCTACATTAGCCACTACTAGCGTAGCACACCCAAATGTCTATCTGAACTGTCAATTAGGGATTATGCTTGGCACAATCATGTCTTGTTTAACACTATATACAGTATACACTACAAATACAGGCTCGTAGTTAAATTTAGGAATGCGATTCAAATCAAAGTATTGGTCAGAAAAATTGCTATTGGATATTTTCCTGCAATCACTCAGCCCTGAAGACTGTTGGACTGTTTCTGTCATATCTGCTGCTGCAACGTAACAGTGATATTCACCAACCAAACATGTAACTTCAATGGTCACGTGAATAAAATATTTATAGATCCTGATGCGGAACCTGAACACAGAGGAGATGTATCTGTTTACCTATGAGAACTGGCTGTCAAAGACAAAAGGGCCGAAGAGGACGAAGGTGTGTGAGCTGGCAGCTGTGGTGGACGAGGAGGAGATGGTGGAGAGAACAACCTACATCATCCAAGTCCAGACTAGTGATGCCGTAGGTGGGTCTCATAAGTTGCTTGTTTCATTTCTGAAACAAAAAGGATGAAGAAGAAAATTTGGTCTTTGGCCTTATAAAGCATTTTACATTTACAAAATTACTCTTATTCACTAAATGCCTGTGATTTTAGGTGCCGGCACGGATGCCAATGTGTTTGTGATTGTGTTCGGGGAGTACGGAGACACTGGGCCGCTGCCTCTGAAGGAGAGCACCAACAGGAACAAGTTTGAGCGTAAAATGAAAGATGTGTTCAGATTCTCTGACATGCTGAGTCTGGGCGAACTGTCGAAGGTCCGAGTGTGGCATGATAACAAAGGTGAGGAGGAAAGGAGCGCTGGGTGTCAACAGACAACAACTAGAAGGGTCTTTGTTCTCTAAAACAGCATCGGGGGAAATTATTTTGATGATTTGTCACAGTGATTTGTTTTTTTAAAGTTTTAAAGTTTGATTACAACCCCATTCTGCATCGTGTGTTTTAACATTAATAGAATATAGTTTTATGGGAAATTCAGTTGTTGGCTTTTTTGCTGAGACTTAGCTGAAAGTTCAATACCCCTTTCAAACTCGAGTGGTATCGATCCGCTCATCTTGCTCTCTGCAAGAAAGCAACAAAATGTCAAACTATTCCTTCAGTAGTTCCTCAGCCAATTTGATACATTGTACTGTATGTACCATCAAAACAAATAGATTGAAAACAGATGAAACAGATAGATACACATCATTGCTTTTAAAAAACATGTATGTATTGAACTGATACAACTATATTGCTCTTGCTGTTAACAGGCCCTGCTCCTGGTTGGCACCTGGAGTACATTGACGTGAAAGATGAAGCCATGGACCAGACCTTTAGGTTCCCCTGCGACCGCTGGTTGGCTAAAAATGAAGACGACAAGCAGATAATGAGGGAGCTGGCCTGTGCCAACAACGACGCTATAGACCTCAGTGACAAAACCAGTTAGTACAAATGGACGTCTGTGGGCATAATTACAAGAATGTCGGAGACAAGCTACTTGCAGCTCATTACAAGCATTTGCCCGATGTGAAATGATCATAGTGCGATAGTGTTTGTCTCTCTGCGTTGCCACAGAATATGAAATTGCCACAACAACTGCGAACACAGACGATGCCTCGACCACAGAAAAC